>NW_011336042.1:450188-456878 GCF_000735185.1 Notothenia coriiceps
TGTGTGTGTGTGTGTGTGTGTGTGTGTGTGTGTGTGTGTGTGTGTGTGTGTGTGTGTGTGTGTGTGTGTGTGTGTGTGTGTGTGTGTGTGTGTGTGTGTGTGTGTGTGTGTGTGTGTGTGTGCCAAACTCATGCAGGGTCAGGCCTCAGAGGCCAGGCTCGCTGGCTGTTTTCCTGCGTCGACTGTTTGCATGTTTTCCTGTGTGTGAGCTCGGCCTGCGACCCCACACAGAAACAGGTAGCGGGGGCGCCATGTATTATTCATACAAGGGATGGAGAGGGAGGTTGGGGGGGGGGTCAGAGGAGTACAGAGGCTCCTGTTGAGTTGTAAAAGTGGGTTTGGATGTGGGCAGGGTGGTCAATGTCAACTTTCATTTCCTGGCGGTGCAGCTCAGGGAGATACGGTGCTTCAAGAGCACTCGCTGTGTGAGTTTGAAACTGTAAGTGCATTTTACAGCCAATCCTCCGGTGTGCTGAGATACTCAACATGTAGGGAGGGATGCAGTTACAAAAACGGATAAACAATACTGAGTTTATCCAAGTATAGACGGGAGAAAGTGAATACTATGAATACATTGAATGGCTGCCTTACATTAGAACCATGGACTCCTGCAGAGTGTGGGTTACATGAGTAAAGATGATTTTCTCAAGAGACCTTTATCATTTATGACTTGAACAAAATAACTAATATAAAGGTTTTATTAAATATTGAATTGGAAAAAATACATATTGTTTTGCATGGTATTGTATTATCTTGGACTGTTATATTAGTGTTAGTCCTATGTGAATGATATTTATAAATATTTATTAATTCAGTTCAACTAATTGTTTTTTTGTTTTTGTTGACAAGTCTGGTCATTTTAGTTTTATCTAAGCTAAAGACAGAAAACTTAAAAAACATATAGTAGCACATTTGGACAGAGACGGGCTGAAAGAGAAACAAAATGGCCATTTCGTTGGTACAATTAAATGGGATCATTTTTTATATATTTTTTTGTTAATTTACAATATTGTTGTTTGTATTATTTTATTGTTATATTAAAAAAAATAACAATAATAGTTTAAAAAAACCTAAGTAAATATTTTAATCCCAAAATAAAAAATAGAACACCCAACCAATTCTCACCAATATTTAAAAAGAAATAATTAAGTAGTTTATTACTTGGGCCAAGCCTTACACCAAGGTATCACATTTAATCTGACAATGATATGTTAATCATAACAAATGCCAGGCTACAGTAATGTAGCACCTTCACTCAAGCAGTTAGACTTCATGTATTTCTTCGAAAGCGGTCCAGAGACGAACAAAATCAAAAAGGCAGCATCGCCCACACAGCCTGTAATGGATGCCTGCATCACACAACCACTTTTCATTTCTCTTTTCCAACATGGCCTGGGGGGGGGAGTGAGGCACCTCTTAGCCTTACACCTGGCACAAGATGCAAAAACACAGCCAAAGTTCAATCCCCTGTGTGCACGCGGGGTTGTGTGTGTGTGTGTGTGTGTGTGTGTCAAGGATTGTTTGTGTGTGTCTGTGTGTGTGTGTGTGTGTGTGTGTGTGTGTGTGTGTGTGTGTGTGTGTGTGTGTGTGTGTGTGTGTCTCGACGGGCGAAGAAATGCAATATGAGGTGCGAAGAGGCGGCACAGGAACAGACCTGCATAATGGAGCACAGATCCCCCGTCGGTTCATTTTTTAACACCTCACAGTAGTCTGAGAGGAGAGGGAGGGAGACAGAGAGGGCGACAGCCAGACAGAGAAAAAAAGAAACAACAACTTGCAATTGAGCAGAAGACTGGATGCAACAACAACTTCTGTGAACACTTTCTAGAAGTTGCTGTGGTGTGGCCTGGCTTGGAAAAAGTTGTCTGGCGCCGAATCTGTGAAGAAGAGGCCTTTGATTTAAGGTCTGGAAATACCTTGTTTTTAGCCGTACAAACACATACTTTCCAGGCTTAAGGGGGGGATCCGATCGATTCCAAGTCGGACACAACTATCAGACTTCACACACCTACATGGGGGGGGGGGTTGCATGTGCTACCTTTGGTACTTTCTGAAGTTTTCGCCTCTCCCTCGCCGTTACCAGATGATACAGGGGGGATCGTAACTACAAAGAGGGAATGGCGCTTTGAGAGCAAGAATTTCAAGCTTGCTTTGGGCAAACGGGGGGCTTTGAAGCATCCACTCCTCTATTAAAAGGAGAGTGGGGTGGAGGGGGGGGAGAGAAAAATCAATGTTGACACAAACAAGCGTGCTATCTATTGCTGGAAACCCACAAGGATGCAAGAAGTGTAACTTAAAGCGGAGAAAGAATGTTGTGAACTTTGTCTTTGTTGCCAAGGGAAGGGGACGTCTTTGGTGTTTCAGTAATAAAAACACATTTGGTCACACATTTTATGTTAAACATGTCCTTTAATTGTCTAATTTACCCTTAACAAATTCAAATATAATTCGATGAGTAATCCAAGACTTGAGCTTTTGCAGCATCAAATGTTACAAAAAGTAAGATTTAGTAAGATCATAAGTGCTTACTGTTTATTTTTAAGAAAAACAAGTAGCTACACTGGCATCATTTGTGTACGAATGTTGCTTCAATACACTTATTTGGATATTATCTTCTTTATAACCTATATGTAACATTTAAATGTACCATCAGGTCAACTAAAAGCATATGAGGAAGTGATGTCGTTGTTTAGGGAACATCTCCAGGATACTGCCATGTTGTGTAACTCTAACCCTTGAAATGCAAGCCTTTTTACCACATCATCAAATAATCAGCTGAGCCTCTCTGATGAATCAGCTCCAATTGCATCGGTCCAAAAATCCACGCCACACCCACATGTGGGCCCTTCAGCAGGGAATTACCAATCGCTAAAAGACATGAAACGATGTAAAATACTTCTCTTAAACCTCTGCTACATACACATTTAGACTACTTATCTCTTTAGAAACGGGGAGTACTGGAGGTATGGGGGGCGCGAGTGCATCTTTAGACACATTTTGGCCTAATTAAAGTATCTCAAATCGTTAGCCATGTGGGTTTGTGCCAAGCCCCGAGTAAGGGGTAGGATCTCTGATGGTAAATGGACAAGGATTTGTGACTCCAGTCTTCTCACATCAAAGATGGGGAAGATGGGGCGGGGGGGGTGGGGGGAAACATCGCCCTGAACCTTTCCAAGTCTGAGAAACTCTGTCGTGGGTGTATCGAACCTCAGAGAAAGGGACCGGGAAGACAAAGAGGCGAGAAGGAGTTTGACTCGAGAGTGTCCTTTTTCGTCAGATTAACTAACAGGTGGTAGCTAGGAGGTTTGGAAGTATGGATCTGAGGAGGGTGGGAGGGGTGGGGGGGGGGGTTGGCCAAGAGGTAGAGCCCAGACTGTAGTCAGATCACACACAGCATCGTGTGTGATCTGACTCCAAGCTGGCAGCAACGCTATCAACAACGGAGACTGCAGATGTTGCCGGGTTCCCCTTTTTCCTCCAACATGGCCCTCAGCTTCTTTACCCACCACCCCCCCACACACACACTCCCTCCCTGTGTGTGTTTGTGTGTGTGTGCTGAGTAGGAGGTCCTGTGAGCGAAATCCTGATCAAGGCCTTTGACTGTGACAAGCAATGTCAGGGCTCATTTCTAAGTAGTTGCTGTTCCTTTCTTGTTTGTGTGTGTGTGTGTGTGAGAAACGCAGAGAGTGTGTGTAGGTGCGTTTGTGTGGGTGTGTGTGACTGCGTGTGCGCTAACTGGCATCTTTCTATACCCATTTTCTCTGTCTGTTTCTAGCTGGGTTTCAAAGGCACCATTGTTCCCTTCTTGTGCATGAGTGTGTGTGTGTGTGTGTGTGTGTGTGTGTGTGTGTGTGTGTGTGTGTGTGTGTGTGTGTGTGTGTGTGTGTGTGTGTGTGTACCTTGTGTGTGTGTACCTTGTGTGTGTTTACAAGGTGTGTGCATCATGAATGCATCCCATCTGACTCTACTACTTCCTTCTCTCCTCCAAAGCTCACTTTTGTTACAATTTGATCATGTTCTCATAGTTGTGTCCTTCATGTGTGCCCCGTCTTTGTTCTGTTTTGGTCATTTCAATAATACTTGACACTTGGTAATATTGTCATTGTTTTGCCAGTAAAGGAAATGTATTGTAATGGATTTGATTTAAAAATAACATTATACTCATAAAGTTATCTGAAAATATGTTGAAGAAGTCAGACAAAATGTAATTACTTTGTGTTTATAGAGCTAATAAAAGGTAAATAGACAGGTCTGAAGAACTGTTCATCGGTTTATTTTGACTTACTTGTAGTTTACTTGAACATCTCCATTTTTAAACTACAGATAATTCTGATCCACTATATTTCACGGGCAAATTGTTTACTTTAACTGCTTAACACCCACAGTTACTAGCCATCCTTTTCTGATACAATGTAATGCAGTCCTGTACGACTATTAAACTCATTATATTTGAATTGTCTCAAATGCAGAAAAATACATTGAAACAATACAAAATGTGTTTGTTTGAATAATATTCTATAGTAACGTTAGAACTTTTACTTTTGAAACCTAAATAACATTATAATGATATGATTATACGACTCTACTTCTTCTAAAGCAACATATTCAATGCAATACCTTTATTTAAGTATTTTCTAACGATGATATTTCTACTTTTACTCAAGTAAAGAGTACTTTTTCCACCTCTGGAATTTATATTTGCACAAATACCTCAAACTTAAAAACATTCAGAAAAACAATTTCCTTTCGTAACATGTTCTAAGTGGTTTGCATTCTTTCCTTCTCTTGCATGTTTGTTTCAGTGTGTGTGTGTGTGTGTGTGTGTGTGTGTGTGTGTGTGTGTGTGTGTGTGTGTGTGTGTGTGTGTGTGTGTGTGTGTGTGTGTGTGTGTGTGTGAGCGTTGATTCTCCCCCTCTTCTTCTTCTTCTCTTTTTCTCTCCTGTGTGTCTGTGAATGCTGAACAATTGGATGCACAGGTGGTCGGTCCACTTCTCCTCTTCCAAGTGTTAGATTTCATTACAAACAGTGTTGGAGGTGGGTCGAATGTGTGTGTGTGTGTGTGTGTGTGTGTGTGTGTGTGTGTGTGTGTGTGTGTGTGTGTGTGTGTGTGTGTGTGTGTGTGTGTGCGTGCGTGCGTGCGTGCGTGCGTGTGCGTCCACGGTGGTTTTTGGTGGGGGAGTCCTCTCGACATCTGTGGGCTTATTTGAACGGATGGATGAGACACAAGTCACTGCCGAGTTCCTGCACGGAGCGACGAAGCTTCGCCAAGAGACCAGCTGAGAGGAGACTGTCGCTTTGAGATCATTTCATTTACTTATTTACTTGTTTTAAGGTAGAATAATTATAGTGATTGCACAATGTACAGTGGGAGTTTGGAGCTACGTCCTAAATGTTTACCCATGACATCATTGAATAACTTTTTAATTATCCCACATTAGAATTAATCATATACACTTCTTCAAAGATAAATAGCAACACAATGTTCATTCATGGTTAGAATGTGTGTGTTCAATACCATTACGCAGCGTCCACACGGCGGTGTGCGTTGAAGCTTGCCGGTGGGCGTGTCTGAAACTCGACCAATAACCAATCACATGAATCTCTCGCCCCGGATACACAAGCACAAAGCGAAGCGACGGAACAAAAAAATCGTCCTTTTTCAAAACCGCAAAAGCATCAAAACTCTCATGGACAATTGTGTGATGAAACTACCACTTTTTGCCAATGAAATGTTGGGAAGTACTTTTTTGCTCTAAATGTTGTCAAACAAATGCAGTTTCTAATTGGTTGTTTCCCTGCTCTGGCATTGCAGCAAGGTGTATTTTAATCCAGCAAACAAACTTGGTAGTTAAAAGGTGATTTACTACTCCACACTGTGCGTTTGGAGACACCCAGGCTTCCTCTTTTCTCTTTGTTGCAAAAGGTACGGGCTGCAGCCTGCTGCTCCACTTTGGCTCCTGGCGAAATTGTTCTTGGCAGTCCTGCGAGGCTTCTCCCTGTTATGTGCCATTTGAAAGCATTATGAAATCTGCCATCTTGACTGCGCGAAGCAAATAACAACAAGAGTGCATTGTGCGCCACCTGCTCCACACATTTAGGTGGCTTTAAATATGCAGGCGTAATGGCACCTATCCCCTCGGTCTGATGCAACACAGCTCGGGGAAGGTGTTTAGGGGCGAATAAAGGGGTTTGTAGCTCCACTTATGGCTGACATTCATCTGCCAGTGAAGCGTTTGTCATCCTTTTCCCCCCCCCTTGTTAAAGAACAAACATGTGAAATGACAAACTCTGGCTTCCCTGAGGCATACAGGAGGTGTGTTTCATTCTCTGTGTGTAGTTATGGCTGTGATGAGCCTTTGTTTGGCTTGAGAGAGACATACCAGAATGGAAAACAACATAAAATATAAAGAGAGAAATCACATAAAACACAGAGCGACGAGAGAAAGGGATAGATAGGCTGATATTATACGGTCGATGTTGACCTTTTAGCCAAATATGAGTTGTCGAGGTGAGTATCTGATTTCTCTTTGACAACAATCAGAGGTGCTTTAAGTTGCTAAAGGGGGTGGTGCCAAGCTCAATGTGAAAGAAGCAGACTTTAAAAAATCTATATCAGTCAAATCCTATTATTGGATTGGATTGAGGCAGAGGGAAAGTTAAGAGGAGTAGATGTAGCCAAATACACAGAAG
>NW_011336042.1:456889-470096 GCF_000735185.1 Notothenia coriiceps
GGGGGGGGTCTGTGAACATCAAACCATCTGTCCCTGAGAGTCCACACATTACTAACCTCACACACACAACATGGATGCACTCACAGAAAACGTGTTGTCAATGCAGAAGTCAACTGCAGGACTTTAAATTTGATTAGCTTTGAGTCTCAAATATGAAAGGGTTAAGTGGAGGGAACGAATATTTAAACTCATTCTATCAATACAGAACCAATTTGAAGTCTGAAACCGGGGAAAAAAGGGTTTATAACCGGTAAAAACAGCTCATATTCGATTAACAAAGAACTCACAGCGGTACAAAATGAATGCCTAAAAATGCAAGTTGCAAGCCTAGAAACTTTTGGAATTAAAAACGGATATATTGTTGGAATTTTGTAGGGAAATACTGATGCAGAATGGTCTAAAGCAGTGGTTCCCAAAGTGTGGGGCGTGCGAGCTACGCTAACGGATATAAAGAGTTTTTTCAACAACAAAGTGGAGGAGAGTCCTCTCCTGTCAGACTGAGAGACTCAGTGAACTAAAGGACTCTGAGTGTTTAGATAGTTAACTTTAGTCTAAGTTATCTCAGTGGATCTCAAACGTTTTGGTCACCATTAATGTAAACAATTATTTCCGAGGCACACGTTTATATGATCATTATAGTTCTAAAAAAATAAGAGAATAAATTAAAAACAGACGAAATACTATTAAAAGGGTGATTTGTAAAATGTCCATAGAAGAAAGTAAATCTGTTTACAGTTCTGTTTCATATGGGTGTTGAGAGATGTATCCATAGATCTCTTTTTTTTGCTCTCAAAGTGCACCAGATTGATGCTTTTAACTTCAATATTTAAAAATAAATCTTCCCGGGGGAGCATGCCCTCAGAACCCCCTATGTGAGGTCCACACACCACCTATAAAAATAGCACTTTACCCCTGCTTACACCTATATGCCTCGAGCCTTCATTGTAACTGTCACAATGTGTATATGCGTGGGGATTGTTGCAGTAGAACATTTCCACTGTAGCGCCCGGTACATTAATGGGAAACCCTAAATGTTTGAGCACCCTCTATGAAACGTCAAGCTACCCCGCACCACCCCAAAATAAATATCTGGCGCCACCACTGAGCCTGACTATTTGTGTTGGGGGGGCCCGACTTATTTTTTTCTCCAAAGGGGGGGCCCTGACAGAAAAGGCTTTGGAACCCCTGGTCTAAAGGGTTACTTTCAACACAGCTATGGTTACATTGCACTTCACACTACAAAAAACTCTAAATCTGATTCATCTAAATATCCCATCTTCAAGGAATCTTACCAAGCAAATGTTCACGTGTTCTATTGGCAGATGTTTGTACTTGTTTCAACACCTTTTATCTGAATCACAAAGATCTCCAAAAAGCAGGGAAACCGGCAAAAACATTAGCTTCACTTTTGCTGGTTTGTCTGTGATATAAGTGAAATGGCCAAGGTGGGTCAAGTGTATAGCAAACGTAATAATATGTGTCATCATGAACACATCAAAGTTAGAAGGCTGAAACCTGAAGGATCACATTGCTTTCCCCTCTCCATCCTCACACAAACAAACATTACGCTGCTGTCTCGGAGCGTAAAAAAAAAAGCGAGCAGGGTTGGTGAATTAATGAGAAAATAACTCCGGCTTTTGTGATTTCCCACCTCATGTTAAGGGAGGGGATATTTTTGTCAGTTGTTAATTACTGTCATATGGCTACGGCACCTTTTTTCCCTGAAAATGACAGAGAATGGAGGGGTGGGTACGGATGGGGGGGGGGAGGAAAATTAACTCGACTCTGGGAGTGTGATCCTGTCATGTACCTGATGTACAGTTAAACATGTCTTACCCTGCTCTTCATTTCAGCTAATTTATTTACGTTTTTTCATGCTTTGCAGTTCCGTGGTGTGATCACAGCTTCCAGTCACATGAGGAGGAGGAGGAGGAGGAGGAGGAGGAGGAGTGGCTGATGCTTTAACCTCCCTAACCTTGGTGTACTGTACCTTGACTTCAGATGATGCAAAATAACGTTAGGCTACTTGCAGGATTACAAAATGAAGATTTGAAACCCCCCCATAGACACTACGCTTGACATTAATGCACAACATGTGAGATATTCCTCATAAAATACTGTAGAGCTTGCAGATTTTTGCACAATGCTACCTCCTATAAACACTCATACTAACTCATACTTTTAAACTAACTAAACTGTGTTTATGAATTAAGCTAATTCCTTGTAAACCTTTTAACCTATTTTAACTGCATTGTATATTGAAACTGTATTGTAATATTATATTTTAAGCGAACTATGTATTATTGTATTTACCTGTACTTAAATCATCTTTTATAATTGTGTGTGTGATAGACATTATGCAATGTTTTTAGTGTTTGTTGATTGTAATGTTAGCTCAAATCTGGTATAATTCATCTCTTCTCCTTTCTGAGATGTAGAAACTCTTTTGTATTTGATGCGTCAGTTAGTGACCTCTTCTGTGATGGATTAGAGAAACATAAAAGCGGTTGAAAATGACCCCGAAACCCACGCCTATATCAGCGTACATTCTCCACCTTACCCTGTATGACTCCATCTTCCCATTTTGGCCATCTGAAACTTATAATGGCTTAGAGGTGTAGGAGAATGTGGCACTCAATAGCCGGTGAGTGTCCACTTCACACATATGGGCGGTGTAAAGGACAGAAAGTCGCTCGGCGCCTGGCTAGGGATTGTCTCCATTTCCTGGTTGACCGCTTCGGTAGCTCCCACTGAGGAGGGAGGGGTCATTACTCCTCCCATCACACGCCGGCGACCTCAAACCACGGCCTGCGAACGCTAACCTTTTCTCGCCCCTCCAAATCAAATCAATAACACTTTGGCCACGAACAGGGAAACACTGTGTTGGCATTAATCACCTGCCCTTCCATGCTTGACTCTGCAGTTTGTTCCTCTATGTCTGGGCTCTCTGTTTGCTTTGGAGGTAATGGATGGCTGGCTGTGTGTGTGGGAGACTGACTGACTTGCTCTGCCTGCTGAAGAACTGACTGCATTTCCAGTTGAGGCAGACAGTCGTCATGAGTCCATCTCAGTTTGGTTTCAAACATATGAAAAGCTGAATGACTACAATCCGTACAATATATGAGAGCCTTTGTCAAGGACATTTGATCCTGATGAGAACAAAAGTACAGTAAATGTGTTGCTTGTTGAGAAATATATTGTAGGTATTATTGCCTATGATACAACTGCTCTGCAATTAGCTTTTTTGGCTTGCAATAAACATTTGAAGCTTAAATCTTGGAAACAATTATTTTAAGAACTCCAGAGCAGGAGAACATTTCATTAGATGTGTAGTGTGTGAGGCAAACAGTCATTATGAGAAGCTCTCTGCTTTGTTGAAAGTGTATAGTCTTAATATACAATGAGATTTAACTGTTATGTAAAAAAACTAAAAATCGCCCAAATCTGACTGTGACCAAGAGCGTCTTACAGTCTGTACAAAACATTACATCCGTTATCATAGATAGTTGATGATGAAAATATAGAAGAGATCAAAAGGAACCAGGTATTAGGTTGTCGCAAATACAATAAATGCATTACTAATAAAGAAACATATAGGTATTATAGTGTATGATAAAGCTGCCGTCACATTTGCTTTTCTAGCTTCCAAATGAAGCTTTGTAGCCATCATCATTTAAAAACCTTAAAGGACTCAGCAGGAGAATGTGCCAGTGAGGCAGACAGCCACCATGACATCATGTAGCCAAAAATCACCAAAATTACAAGTTTAACCGAAAGGGTTTTTCTGTACAACATACGAGTTCCATTATCATCGACATTCGTTTGAGAAATGAGAAAGAGATTTCAAGACGAACAACAAAAGAAGGATTCATTTTTCTAGGCAAGGCAAGTGCAACGTTTGTTGTTATTTATTGTCAATAAAGGTTAGTGGTTTAACATTTGAATGGGTGGAGCATGCATTGGTCTCAAATCTCAGCATCTGGACAGACGCTCGCTCTTCTGCTCGTTGTCCCTTTAAACATACTTTTCCTCTGTGATTAGCCTATGTGCACACCAATCATTTTAATTATCTGAATAGTCATTTTAGGGTCAAAAGATTTCCCGTTTGAGCTTCTTTTGAAAATCCACATCCTGATTTGATTCGAGTGAATTCACCCCACCGTTGGCTTGCTTCACACACTCGTCAAGTGTTCCCTGTCCTTCCTGTGATTGCATTAGCGGCGCCTGATATCAGCCCTGCAGTCCCATCCACATAAATACTCCTCTCGAGGCTCTTGTGTAAGCACATACAGGTGCAGCCATAGAGGGCCTAGCATTGCGTTGGCAGGAAACAGGTGTCTGGCTATTGATAGCGTCCTGATGAGGGCGGGGGAAAGAGGGGGGCAACAAAATACAGGGTATGAAAATCAGGTGGGTTGTTGTGTGGTCCCCGGGTACAGCGACTAATAATTGTTACCAACGCTTTTGAGTCTATTTCTGTGGCCTGGTGCCAGATGGTTGCGGTTGGCGAGGAGAAAGAAAGGGAAGATAGTTGTAAAACAGGTTGTTGATTCCTGATGAAATGCGACCTCAGGGACCCCTTAACACCTGGCCATAAGAGACGGGATATTATTAACAGTGTGTAAATGTGTGTAGGAACAGTAGGTGTATGTTTTCATGCTTTCCACACACACTTCAAACGTGCAAATATCAGTTTGTTCCAAGTGTGACTTCCAGGAAAGTTAAATCTTTATGTTTTTTCTTGCGGTTTAAACGGTATATTAACAAAAGGGTTTGAGCAGCTTTGGCTCGTGACGTATGACGCTCATCGACCAATCAGAAGGACGATGCAGCCAACATGTCAATGTGTCCACTAAACTAGACAAAATGTATGACTGTGTATCAAGGTATCCTAAAATCAATGACATCATCTTTCAAGAAACTTCCAACAACAATTGGACTTGAATGTAAGATCGATAACCAGATCAAACACCAAGGAAACACAACTAATGTGATGTCATTCCAAATAAACTCCTTAGTTCATCAGAGATAAGTTGTATTAATTCAAAGAAGCGAAAATTGTTTTGAAAGTAAAACAACGGCACCTAAATATGGAAGATACCATTCCAATGTATTTTCTCAGATATCTGCAGAAACATGTTGGTATTAAGTTCAATCACATGCCCAACAAAATGTCCTATTACCTCTGAGGTGTAACCCTACTGCATATCATTACTCCACACAGCGCCTCCAGTGGTGGGAAAGTGCACCTGCACCCACAAGAGGGAAAGAAATAACCAGAGTCGACGTGAAATCGATGCCTACAACACCTTAATCTTCCAATTAAGGCTCTTCAGTGGCTGGAGATGGTAACTGTGATAAGTGCAGGTTTGAGTGAGGCGGGGGGGAGGAGGAAGAGGAGGAGGTGAAACCTACACAGGTACGTCTGTCACGGGTAATTACCTTCTCAGCGCCCTAGGCTCTCCAAGCTGCCAGTCGTTTGTCTGTCAGAGAGATCAGCTTACCTCTTGTCTGGGAGTGTGTGTGTGTGTGTGTGTGTGTGTGTGTGTGTGTGTGTGTGTGTGTGTGTGTGTGTGTGTGTGTGTGTGTGTGTGTGTGTGTGTGTGTGTAGCCACAATGCTTACACATGCATGCATTCCTAGCACATATGCGCGTGTGTGTGTGTGTATATGTGTGTGTCCCATTTCTTCTGGATATCTGCTAATTGTGCATTTCAATTCTGCTCAAGTGACTCTTTAAACGCAAAACAGATACTGAGAGTTTGAGCGCCGAGAGCGACGGCGAAGGAGAGGAGACAGGAGGGGAGGGAAAAAAAAAAGAAACGCAAAGAGATAAGAAACAGGAAAGACAGCTGCTCTTTTCCCTCTCATTTCATCCAGTTATTGGTTAACTCGGTGGAAAGAAAGTAAATGTTCAAGGGATTTCAGGTCGGCCCCTGCCTCCGCTAAGGTAGACATGCGCTCCACTTGAGGTCTAATTCAACTCTTGTGTAGTATTGATCGCCGCGGCCGCCACCAGGGAGCCCGCCGGTCTTTCCTCGGACCAAAAGGTAGACAACGGTGAGAGAAAAACGTGTTGTAAAATGCCTCTCTCCCTCATCCACTCCCCTGTTGATATCAAGCTGCTGTTCCGTCTTCTTCTACCCACTTTTGAGTGCATTTTCCCCTTCAGGTGATGGAACACCTTTGGAGAAAAAAAAAGGCCGCATGGACTTGCAGGTTTTACTGCTCAGAGACTGGATGTTGAAAAAGAACCATATGTTTTCCAAGTGGTGAATTTGACATGCATTTATGTAAGTAAGTGTGTTTTTAGCTACTGTCTCTAGGACTAGGAGCTGATTCAGCAGCACTGGGTGGGGGGGGAGGGTTTTGGTGGGTAGGGGGAGGTGGATGGACGGGGTGCAGAGAGGTGATGTCGGGGTGGACTCGAGGCGGGATGGGAGCAAGGGGGCTGGGGGGTCCTGGAAGCAGCGGTACCTGCGATGAGAAAAATATGGATTCCTGTCGGCAAGACAAATTGATCTCCAGTGTGTGGGAGGAGCAGAGAGGGCCTCTGAAGGGAAATCTGCTGAGAGGAGGGCAAGAAGCACGAAGGAGAAGACAGGGCTGGACTTCAAGTTTTCGGAGTGTGTGTGTGCGTGTGCGTGTGCGTGTGCGTGTGTGTGTGTGTGTGTGTGTGTGTGTGTGTGTGTGTGTGTGTGTGTGTGTGTGTGTGTGTGTGTGTGTGTGTGAAGAGGTAGCAAACACCCATACAGCAGCTACGCAGAGCTATGACTACAGATGCCTTAGTTGTTGGTGGTTTGTCTAAAGCTAATGACTCTAAAATGATGCAGAGGATATTATTGGTGGATTATGTCAATGTGCATGTACAGTACTAACATATGCATGTGTGTGGGTTGCTGTGTGTGTGCCATGGCTCCAGACACCTGTTACTACCCACATGCATACACACACTGCCATGTAAACAGGAAAGAGGGTTATGCAAGCAGAACTCTCTCCTTTGGGGAATAGTGCAGGTTTCTATGTCTAACCCCTGATATAAGGTACACTGCATAACATTTAACGTATAATCCATCACATTTTCACACCAGTTGATGTTGTAATTGTCTATCGCACATAGCAGTGATCTTACTTATATCTAGGGAATGAAAGCTTTGACATTTGCCGCTTTACACACCGTGTAGGAGATCAAATAGCGACAAAGACACCACAAAGCCAAACTTCATTAGGAGCATAGCCACGGAAAAAGAAGGAAGAGAGATGATCATGTAAATATGTGACTGCCGCACACGGGAACAGCAGCGTTTTATGTCTAAGAGCATCAGAGGCTTCATGCATAAACCATGTGACAGCAAAGGTAAATGTCACACAAACACACACAAATCCCACCGACTGCTTATCTCTCCATCTAAGAACCCATAAATCAAGCACAAGAAATGAAGGAGACACATTTCAGGATTCTCCAAAATGCAATAACACCATTGTTGCTCCTGAACTACCCGACTACTGCAGATGTTTGCATCTGTTAAGGCGGCTGGAAAGGTTGCCTCGGAGCGCCTGACACCGTTATCGCGGGATTGGCACCTGTCAGGGCGGATTCAAACCCTCGTGGTGAGTAACGCTGACAGACAGGGCGGACCTCAGGGAGCACCCGTGGGTCCCCTGGCCTCCCTGAGTGGGTGGGTGGATGTGTGAGAAAAGTAAAAATAAAACAAATGCGGTTTTTGTTCACGCACATTGCAAAGAAGTCCGTCAGTTGTATAATTTAATACCAAATAAGAAAGATCAAATCAGAAAGCTTTATTTATCAAGGGGGTCATTGGGTTTCAGGACAGTTGGATCATATTAGTATAATATATATATATATATTTGAACATATCTAACAGACATAATAAGAATGTGCAATACAAAATATAAAATAAAGATATTTATATAGATGGATAAAGTTAAAGTAAAAATGTCTAATAAAGATAATGGAAATAAATAATTATATTTAAACATATTAAGTCCTGTATTAGTATTAATAAGATATTAATGCTGACTCCTGTAGTTTATTTCTTAATTAAAGAATAAAAAAAATTCTAAGTATATTTTTCTTATCCTTACAGTATGACATATTTCTCTCTTTTAAAAAACATTTAAAATATTCCAGTATGTTATCTTCTGAAAAGGTTAACATTTAACGTTTCTGTTCAAAATAATTACGTTTTTTTTGCAATTTGCCTTGATTCCCATCAATCTACCTGTGGCAGAAATGATTTGAAACTTCAAGGAATTGAAGAAAAATGACTGTAAAAAGACAGAATGAAAAGATCTGTTGAGGCGTTCAGTTTATCATTAACTAAATTAGAGCTTCTTTAAAACTGAAGCCCTGGCCATTTGTTTTATTTATTTATTTCTGGTCCGGACGTCGGGGTCAAAGCAGCGGAATAAGCACCTCCTTATTGAAGAAGACAAGAGCAATGATCGATGCCAATCGCGTAATCAGGCTTTATTTGAAGGGGGTCGTTGATTCTCAGTCCATCAAGGTTAAGAGTGCGGCACTTGTCACGGCGTGATTTATTATTGCCAGGAGCAGACGAACAACGTCGCATGCCAAAGGGGGGGTGAGGGGGGGTGGATTGGGAGCGTGGCCACGAAGCTCCTGCCGTTTGTATTAATAAGTCCAGACGTTACGTGTGAGGCGCATTTTAGAAATTACCCTTGAAAAATTAGCATGTCACGATCAATCGTCATCAAATGATTCAAGGGGGCGTGGCCTGGCCTTGTTTTAAATGGGATTCATCAGCACATCCACAGAGGGTAAACTAATGGACTGTTATTCTGATGTCTTTAGAGTCATTTCACCCTCTTTGTTTCAAGTGTGTGACTTTTGCAAATAACCCTCGACAGTGATTGCATTGCTTTCACATAAAAACGCACTATTACAATTGAAATTGAGCTACAAATTTAACCAAAACGACTTTTTCTGACAGAGAGTATAAGGTAAACAGTGAAAAATAGCTTTTTAATACACGATGAGGACTTAATGATAGTGATAATATCAGTTTCATCCTCATTTGGCGGCTGCTTTATCATCCTCACTATGAATGAACGTGACGTCTAAATGTGAAATGTAAATCTTTCAGTTTGGCCGAGCTATGACTGATGCCTATTTACAAACAGAAGTACGCCTGTCCGTGAGAACACAGTGGTATATGGGAGACCAATGGAGCGGAAAGTACATTTTTCATCCCGTTCCCCTCTGTTTGTGCTCCTCTTACACACACTACACAACAGGGAACACATGTAATGCATCACGCCGTGATTTCTGACAGCGAGGTAGAGGTAATAACTTCAGGAAGCCGGCTCCCCTTCTTTTTTCCTTCTCCCTTCATCCGCCCCTCTCTTATGTCAGCCATCGATCTGGTGGCTGGAGACAACTCATTTCATCGCCGTGACACGCCATGATGGAGCGGCGCGCCCTCAACCCCTCGACTTATTCCCGGCCCTGTGCTCCAGCACGCCTCCGCCCGGAGAGGCAGTGTGTCGGACGCTTGGCGAGTCTATTGATCTGCCACGGGTGGACGGGCTCAGAGACGCTGACGTTACTCCGTGCTGCCGCTTTTCTTCATTTCTGTGGGACTCGTCATACTGCCTCGCTCTCTGTCACCATCTCTCACACCCTGACACTTACTGTGGGAATTTACTTTGTTCTGTAACATGGGACATGGTGTAAATGTTATATTATCTTCCACTGTACTCTAACTTTAATTAAATGCAACTTTAGTTTCAGTCAGTTGTGTTTTATAAGATTTAATTCCATGTATGTTGTGCTTTTTGTTGGCAACAGAATTGTTCCATCGTGCAACATTATGGCTCTTTTCTGGTAGCCACAGCTTAAACATGATCTTAGTTATTTCCAAGAATGATTAGGAACATAGAAATAAATAATAATAAATGAAGAAACATTTTAGAATAAAAGGGAAATAAAAAAAGGTTTTCAGAGAATTCTAGCCAATAGGATAAACAATACAAACAACAAGACTTTCATTCCATTTGGTGGAGAAAATATTTTATAAAAAATGTTATCTGGCCGTTTTTTTGCTAGACACAGCTTAAACATGACGTTGCATTCATTGCCTTGGTTATTTCCAATTAAATAATAATTTTAAAAAAGTTTTCCAGACAATCTTTACGAACAACAAGACCCTAATTCCACTTGGTGGCGATAGGGTTGAAGGAATTGAACCCAGAACCTGTACTTTTAACTACCTAACCCACATTAGTGCCTTGCTCCAGCCATGCTCCCTCCCCAGCAGTGTTAGCGGCTGACTGTCAGTTTGTTGTGTTTGGTGTTGCCCCCCAACCCCCCGCCCCCCGAGGCTGTACAGGTCATCCTGATTTCTGCACAAGTGTTGAACCTAACACCTGACCCCGAGGCTTTACCGGAAAGATCCAAACCCGTCCTGACACATGACTACAAACGGGCATAAACACTAACACCCCCCGCCCTCTTCCTCCTCCTCCCTTTTTGCTGAATATTGTTCCGCTTAAAAAACCCACAGCTACATATTCATGGTGTCAGACGGGAGAAACACGTGTAAGGTAAAATAAAGAAAAAAAACGAGTGCTGATTTTATGCTCATTATGGTAAATGTGTGCGAGTGTGAGACGGTGTGTGCATGCATGTAATTGTGTGTGTGAGTGTGAGTCAGTGCATGAATGCTAGGCTAAAGTCAAGAGCTTAATGCAAATTGTCCTGTCACTTCATTTATTGCAGGATGGGTAGACGTGTGTGTTTGTGTGTATGTGTGTGAGGTGAGAGAGGAGGGAATCAGACTGAATCTCCTCACAAAACACACACACACACACTTTCGTTGGTAGAACCTCGAGGCTAAGCTGAGCCTCAACCTGAACTTGGGAGTTCATTTTGTTTCTCTACGTCTGGAGCAAAAAGAAATAGCCTAGGGATATTTCTTTTTTTTTTTGTCTTCTTTCCAGCCTGCCTGTTCACTTAATGTTTCAGTAAAACCTCCAGAATTACAGGCAGAAAGGTAATTTGTCAGCGAGGAAGCTTTATTTTCCCAATTCCTCTGACAGTCAACCTTGCTTGTGAGATCTTTCCTTCGGCGAATGTGTTTCTTTTTTAGTTTTTTCGGTGTGTGTGCGCAGCCTGGGTGAACGTGTGGAAGGTCCCTAATAAATCAGACAAGGAAGAAGATGAAAATCATGAAAATAAGAGAGCGGGAAAAGGTTAGGGGAAGCTAAAATATCCCAAAACAGTTAAGCAGCCAACCTCTCAATAATAACAATAATTCACTTTTTACATTGGACTGTTCGAGCCCGAGGTCGAAGAGAATTTAAATCACCCCTTTTGCAAATAGAAGTGCGACCCTTTAAAACCTCCATTACAGGTATAAAAAAATGTTATCGTCGTCTTTGTGGCTTCCAGTGCTCTTGCTACGTGTAAGAGCGCGGCCTCTGAGTATTAGCGGAGGCGGTTTAAGAGAAAAAGTTCATTAAATACCTCGGGGATTAGCTGCCAGAGTTGGTCTGGAACGGTTCAAACCTTTTGCACCTGCTTCACCCTGCGCTCACTCTTACTGCTGCCTTTTTTCGCTTATAAAAGAGGAATCCCACACACAATCTCCACCCCGAATGGTAATGAAATCAGCCAATTTAGCCTGAAACATAAAGTTGCGGGGCGAGGATGGATGGCATCGAAGCATGCACTCAAAAGTTGACTTGAGACAGAGAGAGCAGCACCCGTGTGAGGGAGGGGAGAGAGTTCCAGAGAGGTGGGCAAATCTGCGAGGCGCTGGAGCTGAGAGGGAGAGCTAGTCACCTCATCAGGCGTAGATTTTACAGCCCCCGTTGCCCTAATCCTGACAAGCCGTCCGCCCCCCCTCTGTTCTCTCGTGACTTCTGGAGGTGGAGCAGGAGGTTTGGCAACCTCTCCTCTCCAACTGGCGCGCGGCGACAGAGTTGCCAAACGCCTCCTGCTCCGCACCTCCAAAGTCACGAGAGACAGAGGGGGGGTGGAAGGAGGAGGAGAGAGGAGGGAGGGGGGAGCGGGGGGGTGGTGAGGCAGAAGTGGAGAGTCCGTCCGCTCGCGACCGCCGACTCTTTGGGGTGAGATGAGAGCGAGCAAGGGGACAACTAGTTATTTGTTGTACGACACACTTTATTTAAGGATCGACGTGTAACGAGGAGGTAATTGTCTACAAAGGCCCTAAAGACGGACATTTTTATATATTTTTAGTTTCATGTCTCCACCTCTCTTGGCCAACACCTACACACACATCGCAAACCTTCTCCTCTTCTCCCTCCTCACTTCTACTCCCGTAAACGTGTAGAGGGACGATGTGTTCTTTTTCCAAGAAGAGGGCGAGCGTAAGAGTTCAACACATGTAGAAAAATTACATTAATACTCTCCCACCACCGGGAAGCGACTTTAACTAAACTTAGCGATTTACTAAACTCCGTCAACTAGGTAGTATCAAGTTTGGTAGCCAAATGTATTAATGTGACATTAATCGTAGGGTTAATGCCGTGAATAATAACCGGTAATTCGTTAATTAATTTCGGCGGTTTATACCTGACAACGTAACACAAAGACAAACACAGACGCCGAAGGTACTAGTAATTAAGAAAACAAATTTGGTTTTTGTTTTTAGGTTACGAGGAAAAGCGAAGCTAGCGGGTTTGTTCATAAAGAGTGAACCGATGAAAAACCGACGGAAGACTTCCGAGGACCTCAACCTTATAACTAAATCTAGGGTGGAATCTTTTTGTTTTGTCTTTGTCATATACACACACTCTCTTTGTGTCTCCAGGATTAGTGTGGTGGGAACTACAACTTACCACTTATGTTTAGACCCCCAATGGAAACCAAACGACTTAACCGATTACCATATGTGTTCGGTTTTTTGTAGCAATACTGTAGTATTTCACCGGCTTTAGACTAGTAGAGTAAAAGTCTGTCCAAAAATAAATTTACCTAGTCCTGTTTTTCTCTCCCCCAGAGAAAAAAGGGACTTTGACAGTCTTAGAGAATTGCGTCTCCCCTGTGAATCTGTGTCTGTACTTTTTCACCTAACACGGTATTATGCCACGGGAAATTTACTTTGTTTTATGTAGGAGACGAACTGGAGAAGTCGTCGTCCTACTTTAGGGGAAGAGAATGTGTCCCTCCTTCAATTCCTCCTCTTCCAACCTTCCTCGTC
>NW_011336042.1:470141-473355 GCF_000735185.1 Notothenia coriiceps
ACTCCGGTCGTGGACTCGTGAGGTGGTCGGGGGGGGCGGGGGTGCGGGTGAAAGGGAAGTTGGAAGAGGACCGTATTTATTCTCGCCGGCGTACAGACCTCGTTGGGTCCCGGAGCCGACAAGCGAGTAGCTTTTGTAGAGAGTTGGGTTGGGGAGCGTGAGAGTGCGGACGGATTTGTCTGAGGACGCGAGGCAGACTAAGCGAGAAGGCGTTCCCATGGCGGGAGATTATCTAAGGGGGTCGAAGGGTTACATAAAATAATACGAATTGACGACGAGGTTTCCACCGTCACTTGTTTATCCCTCGTTTTAAGTGACTGATCGTCGACTTTACATGAAAAATGCAGTGACGGAAGGCTCGAAGAAGGATTCAAGGGTATTGACGACCGGTCACCTTCTAAAAAGGGGAAGGAGACGGAGAAAGGGGGGGAGCGAGAAGTAGGAAGAGTGAGAAAGTGGGGTCCGTTCACGACCTCTTGCAAACTGTGTTTCTTTCTTGTTTTTGGGAGGGTCTTTTGCGATGACCCTTAAGACACGCGTATCGTTTTCCACCGTCTTTCCTTTATGTACAATAAGAAAAAAACAAGAACAGAGTAAAAAGAAAAGAAAAACACGATTTTTGACGAGGGATCAAACTTGTTACAACGAAACGGACAACGACGATTCCGGGGAAAACGGTTAGTCGTACTTGAAAATTTTGCTAAAATAAAGTACCAAAGGAATTTACAAGTGGGATTAAGCAGAATTTAGTTGTAAAAATATAAACTTGCGGATGCTCTCGTTGACTAATGTCTAACTTAACTCTAGGTCATATTACTCTTGTGTTCAACAAATATGTTACTTTCGAATTAATCATTGGAGAGAGAAGGAAGGAGAAGAGTGCCGTGGTGAGAGGAACCTCAGGACACAGCTGTAATTGAGTTCATTGATCAAATAGAGAAGGAGGAGGGAAGTGGAGAAAGAAAAAAAACGGACACACTGTTACCTAGCCGTGCGTTCAAGCAACTCAACAAACTAAAAGAAGTCAGTTTATGTTATTGGACCTGGGAAATGCAGGCAGATTGTAACCTCTGCCACTTTGTTCTGATCAGGATATACATGTATTTATTCATTGCGTGGCTAAATGAGCTAAATCAAAGCAACATCATCATCAGCAAATATTGATTTCTGAAATATACTGAACAAAAGAGACATTGAAATGAATTTGAATTTGACCCTTTTCTCTTCTTGCATTTGAGTTAGATATATTGTGAAATAGAGTGATTTAATGTGACACGTGAGTAAAGTCAACAAATAATAAATATCTAATATTCATAGGACGATTTTTGGTGCTTTATCGTCATTATTCTAACGTTTAAAAGACTGGATTTGAGATTGTTTTCTAACAGCACAGACAACGAGACACTGGTGCCACACTCTCTTACCCCCCTCCGCTGTGTTGGCCATGGTCTGAGCACTTTGTGGAGGTGGGAGAGTGTTAAAAAGGAAGAAGGGACAAAAACAAAAAAAAAGTGGACCATTTGTTGCTTCAGATGTGCTGCTAATCCTTTGATCGAACCTCTTATGCTCTTCAAACTTGCGACCGGGGCCAAGCTACTAATGAAATTCTGAGGCCGGCAGATAGGCCTCGAGCCGGAGCGTGACAGAGTCCATCTGGTGTGCTAAAGTCCCCCTCTGCTCTCAAACGCTGCTCCGTGCAACTCTATGGGAACACTTTGAAGTGTTGCTGCAGTGTTTAAGCTGCCGCACTGCAGCCAGATACTCTCACTTCTACCTGATGCCACACGGCTAATTTAATGCTAATAAGCCACTACCGAATGCATTTCTGGTAAATCACAAACAGGAGATGAAGCTGTCAGCCTGCCCGATTGTCTCGACATTATTTTTTCTTTTCATCACGAGCCACCTGTTCCGACTTGGAGGGAAACCTGCTGGACTGCTTGGCGGCTCGAAACAGGGGGAGGGCGCTGTTCTTCCAGAGCGAACGGAGATAAAGATTTTAGCTTCTGGTGGGAGCAGATGGTGGAAGGAGTGAAGGACTTCCAACATGGCTTCCTGTTCAGGAAAAGGAAGTACGGGGGGAAACAAGAAGCAGGGCTTATGAGAAATATGTTAGTGGTTCTTCAACTGAATTATTATTTTCAAATGTGAGATTGAAAGGTCCAGAAAAGTGTTTGATTCCGACTTAAACTGTTCAACGTCACTTGCACAATTTAAGAGGATGTCTTTGTCTTATTTGAAAGAAGTGTGTTGATTGAATATATTTAGGTGTGGGGCTGATGGTTTTACTAAAGCAAAATGATGAGAAGATCTTGCTCTTGATATTTGAAAAAGCTAATGGGCAATCTTCACTACTTTGAATAGATTGAATTAATTTACAAAATAATCATTTAAATATGTTTTCTTTTGTTTATTTCTGTCCGACTTCATACTTATGAAGCAGAAAAGAATACCTGAGCAAACGTGCTTTTTTGGTTTTGATACATGGTCCTATGAACAATCCAAAATAAAATCCGGCTTTACCTGCCTTCAGCTTTTTGAGTAAACCTGAAGAACCAGAATCCAGCCGTGTCATTGGCTCCAAAAACACTCTTTTATTTAACGCCAACATGAAGAGCAGCTGCCAGAGAGCACAACTCCATGACACAAGCTTGCACTGAAGACAAAAATGCAACAAACGACTGAATACGTTTCTGTCTCTGCTTCCAAAGGTGCCGTCACTCCATGTGATCCCTGTGCTAAATCCAAACCCATCAAGACCTGTACATAACCATCTCTTTTTCATATATTTCCACACTTGACAGACCTGTGCATGAACCCTGATCTCTGAGCTTCTGTTTGAAAACATGCCTGGTTGCACTGACCTAATCCATACCACACACACACACACACACACACACACACACACACACAGACACACACAAACAGACACACACTCTTACACTCTCACACACACACACACACACACACACACACACACACACACACACACACACGCCTCCTCAGCGCCTGGGAGGATGGAACATACACACAAACGTCTTACGTGCAAGGATGCGTGTCGATGCTTTTGCTAACACACAGAGAGAAAAAACATTCAGGGGAGGCTCAGGAGCACACAAGAACACACAGACAAGAACACACACACACACAACACACACACACACTTAACCATACAGTTTCTTATGCCTTTAGGAAAAAGACAAGAAAACCACCT
>NW_011336043.1:0-4195 GCF_000735185.1 Notothenia coriiceps
GGGTATGATGTGCTCTCTCATCAATATTATTTTAGTGATAGGCCCAGTGGCGTTTTTATATGTAACAAAAGTGGTGGAAGCACAAAAAAACTTTAGATGTCTATATATAAGCTTCTGCAGTGAGGTTCATGGCTGGTGAGGCACTGGCACTGACTCTTCAGGTTTACACATATTATATTTTGACCTAAATCAAAATATAATATTCTTTTCAAAAGCTTTTTTAGTCTGATCCTTCGATTAATTTTAAACAGACAGTTCAACAAAAGAATAACCATAAAATGTAATTTTATCATTTAAATATTTAATTGTTCTCTCTTAGTAAGATCCCATTTTCAATAAAATGGTGGTCTTACCTTGACTTAAAGATGAAGTCCATTTGCCTATCCTTCTGGACAAAAATCTCTATTACTTTTTTGTAAAAGTCCTCCTTATCTTCTTGTAGATTCAAAAGTCTATCATAAATCTAATCGATAGATTTATGATTCGAAAATAATAAAAGTAGGGTAGACATGTGGATATTATCCGGCTGAACAAAACGTGCATTTATCTAACAGCTACGTTTCGCACAGATCTTATTTTGAGCTATTTTCTAAAATCCTATGGAGAAATCTCATTGCTTTTTTGTGGAGGGAACCCATGCGCAGCTTACTTCCTGGTTTAAGGACGCATCTCTTTAATCCTCTTCAGACACCACACTTTTCGCGGCACACGTACTTACAGCCAATCAGCTCTGAATTATGTGAGATGACGTGTGGTGGGGACGGCAGCTCACTGCCCCTATGGTCATTATTTTTTGCCACACACATTAAATAGGACAATACTCTGAGCATGCGCAGTGTAGTTTTTACAGTCACCGTTCACTTAGACAGTGAGAGGGAGGGGCATGATCGGGTTTTGTCCCACATGGCTCTCAACAGCTCAATAGGCACACACTGTAGACACTAATTAGAAGAACACAGACTAAAACAGCAATGTACAGACGAATCAGATGATTAAACATGATCTTAAAATATATTTTAATTACATTTTTGCATTTTGTTGTAATCATTATTTTTAATACTTACGCCACTGTGCATGCCCCTTACAAATAAATCAACAAAGACAAAGTGTAAATACCTTCAGCGTGCCAATGTCTTCAGTGCGAACCACAAATTCGTCCCGCTCACGGAAGATTCCCTCCCCACCGCTCTCGCTGTCCTCCTCCTCACTCTCCCCAGCTATGGCGGCATCTGCCTGCTTCTTGGCTAGGTGGAGGGAAGTCAGACGCTGAGACGCCGGGGGCTCCTCAGGGGTTGGAGGGGATGGTGGCGGAGAGGAGGATGAAGAGGAGGGTGAAGAGGGTGAGGAAGAGGTGAGTGAGAAGGGGGAAGGCTGCTCAGCTTCAGGCTCCTGGTCCTGATCAGAGGATGAAGGGGGAGGTGTGGTGGAGGGCGGGGGAATGGACTGGCTCAAGGGAAGGTTGGAGAGGGGGGAGGAGAAGATGGTGGGAGGGGAGGTGGAGCCTGCAGGGGGAGCCGGTTGGAAGGAGAACTCCAGCTGCTCAGACAGAGGATCCTCCTGCAGGACCAGCAGCTGGGGGGGGACGGAGAGACTCAGGGGAGGGAGGGGCGGGGGGGAACAATTGGATGGGGGTGAGGCGGAGAGGGGTGGTGATGGAGAGGGAGGAGCAGGGGAAAGGTCTGATGGAGGACCTGAAAGTGTAGGAGAAACATTTCAGAAAGTGAGAAATGCTGTCAGGGATGGGGGGGGGGGAAACCTGACTCAGCATTTTCCTTCCCTGGTTCGGTGTGTTTGGCACATCAAATAACAGCCTGATATCAGTCTGAAACAACATATTTTTTTCTGTGAATTTCTTTCTTTCTATGAATTAAATAACATTACGGTTAACTTACTCTTTATACAGAGTGTTGTCATGGCATAACTTCAGTGAATGGAGTTGTCATTAAGACGCCTCAGATGTCATCACTAGACCAAAGTTTTAAAAGGTAGCCTTTAACTCCTTCTGGTTGTTCTTTCTGCTATAGTGAGTCAGCAGAGACAAATCAGCATCTGTTATCACATGACTGAGGTTCTATAGTGAAGTCACATTAGGGCAGGGGGGCGTCTCCATGAGAAGCTGCCTGGTGAGGGATCCTGACTTAAGATGGTTTCAGTCCATATAACCTTTCAGGACGTGACCAGACAAACTGAGTAGAGGAGATGTTACAGTTTAAAAGAAAGGGGGAGAAACAGTACCTTCAACCTCCAGGACCTCGGGAGTCTGCACTTCAGACCTCCTTTCCTCCTCTTCCTTCTCCTGCTGCTCTGCCAGTGCTCCCTGCAGCAGACCCTGTGGATCTCGTCTTGTTTCCTCACTGCCTCCCTGCTGCTCCTTCTCTCGTCCCTCCTTCTCCTCCCTCCCCTCTGCTCTCTCTGTATTGGTCTGCGGGGAGACCAAGTTCTCCTCTTCTTTGTCCTGTATGTGATCCTGTGTGTACATTAGCACCTCCTCTTTTCCATTTTCCATACTGGGGATGAGTGGAGGCATGGCGGGAAGGGTGGGGCTGAGCGGGGACTCCTGTGGGGTGGGCGGGGACAGGGTGGGCAGGGCCTTAGCCATGGCACAAGCCATTGCAGCAGCCAATGAGTGCGGAGTGTCGTAGAGGGCGGAGATGGCCGAGGAGATGCTCTTCTGCAGGTCTTGGTTCTTACTGACTGAGTCCTCCTCATCAGAGGAGAAGGACGGCAGCGTCTCCAGGTTCCTCTTCAGATCCTCGTCCAGTGGCTTGCAGCTGCTGAGAGCCAGGTCTGCCCCGTCACACTGCCCCCCCCCGCTAAATGTTCCTGCAGCCTTCTGTGGAGGAGTCGGTAGTAGAGCAGGAGGAAGTGAGGATAAGGGTCTGATCCCCCCCTTCAGAGAGGAACACAGATCCAGGGACTCCTGCTCATGTCCGTCATGTCCGGGTTCAAGGCCTGACTGCTTTTTGCCTGTCTTCAGGAAGTCAAGAAAAGAGGTCATGAAGCCCGGTTTGAAGTCAAAGGACTTCTCATCAGCCTGCAAAAGGAAACAGAGCCAAACTATTCACTGAGGAAGGCTATATTCTTCTCTACATTGCAAAAAACTGTTTCAACCAGTAAGCTTGTCTAATTTTCACTCCACACGACTGGATTCACAGAGTTTTGATTTGTGTTGATGGCAGCGGAGCCTGCGGTTCCCATAACTTTACTAGGTTGTAAACAAAGTCATGGTTATGTAAATGTGAGCAAACAGAGGCCTAAATAAAGACACATAAAGCAGAAACATTGTTCATATAAAACATTGAATGTGCCACTTCTGTTGCCAGAGCTGTGATTTATTCCCATGCCTTCCTCTGTATCTGTTATATCTTACACAGGCTCCGCCCTCCACTGCAGGGGTTCCCAAACTTTTCAGCCCGCGACCCCCAAAATAACAGTGCCAGAGACTGGCGGCCCCCTGTCGACGGACGGACGGACGGGGGTGCTAGAGCCTTGTTGCGGGGAAATGATATACAGATGGCTAGTCCGCCCCTGAAAATGTTTATGGTCTATGCAAACGTTATTATTAATAATAATTTTAAAAAAAAATTATAAAGAAAATTAATCAATTTCTTTTTATACTTTATTTTTATTTTTATTTTTTGTAATCATCTCGCGACCCCCACTTCGGGAACCCCTGCTCTACTGGACTCTATGGGTGCTACCCTCAATCATGAGAGGTTTCCCAATGCTCAAATTTCCCCTCCTCGACTCCTCGACTCCTCGGTCCTCCGGTAGTGACCTGGAAATGAATTTCAGCGCGCCATTTTGAAGGACATCTAATTTCTCTAAATGCACTTCGAGGACCGAGCATCGAGCGTCGAGGAGGCTCTCTGGAGGAGCTATAACCGAGGAGACACTGATGCATCCTCCACGGCTCCTCCACGGATGCATTTCCGGGAACGGTGGAGGCGTGACGCACGGCCGGACTTATCTCAGCCAATGACAGCTCTGCATGCATCCCTTGGATATTATTTTAGTAACTGCTTTCATCGCAACGCGATGTTTACAGTGAGAACAGCTGTGAGGTCCGTGCAGAAAGCAGAGCAGTGTGTAAAATATATATCACTCAGTATAACAGGCCTACATTACTTTCTGTATTTGTATGCTGTAGTTTAGTAGATATCTACAAACAAAGAGTCGATATTTTTCTAAGACC
>NW_011336044.1:0-12016 GCF_000735185.1 Notothenia coriiceps
CTAGGTTAACGGTACTCTTGCTATCACTACTCACCGACACTATAAACCTTGTCCCTCATGCTAGCCCTGACAACACCGGTAAGCACACCTTCATCTAGGCTGCACTGTTACGTGTCCTGACTTGTAGTGGTTCTCTCCTCTGTCTACACTCTTCTTGTCATCTTTGTAAAACGATATCAGACTGGTAATTGACACAGCCATGACTTCTAGTTAAATTCAGTGTGGCTAAAATGAAAAGCTTTGTTAAAATATGCAAGCACGCGAAAGTCAAAGTCAGCTTTATTGTCAAAAATTCTACATGTGTTATACATCCAGAAATATCGAAATATCGTTTCCCACAGTGTGACATGTATACATAAAACAAAACAAAAAGGGCCTAGATAAACGTGGTATACATTAAACAAAACAAAAAGACCCTAGATAACCGGGATATACAGTTTAAAATGTTAATATATTTAAAGTGTTCAAAGTGCAGTTTCAGTGCAAGTCAGTTGAAACGATCTTAAGTTGGCGTGACGTTGAAGTCCTGCGACCCTGCTGCTGTACTGGCTTGTAGTTAGTTTATAGCATAACGTTAGCATTTTCCTTCTGGCGACTAGATTTATGATTCAAAAATTATAAAAGTAGGGTTGACATGTGGAGATTATCCGGCTGAACAAAACGTGATCCCTCTCTTAGATGTGTGTCAACCACAGACCTTATTTCGAGCTATTTTCCAAAATCCTATGGAGAATTTGCATTGGTTTTTGACGAAGGAACCGGAAGAAGTTTACTTCCGGGTTTTATGACGCGTCACTGCGGTTCTCTATACCTTGCTATACCATAGACTGTATGTGCTATACCCGCACCTCCGTTCCAGCTGAGAGGGTTTCCTCTACAGCTGGGCTGATTGTGAATCGCCTCCGCACATGAAAGCTGTAGGCCTATAGCTGTCAAACTGTGATCACCAGTTCAATACATTTGACAAATTCGACTTGGTTTCTTCACTTATTTGAACATCCAAAAATTCTTGAAAAACATTGGGTAAAAAAATAAAGATATTTGAAACATTTTTTTTTACCCATTTTCTTTTATAGGATAAGTACATTTCGGTTAACCGGTTAACCGTTTTTTGGGGGGTCGAATATTCAAATATACATTTGCTTTCAAATTCCCATCCCTACTGGGCGGCCCGCCCAAGTATAGTCTATGTGTGGGAAACCCTGCGATCACATAAGAGTGATTGTCAGTTCTGGGATCAGCAGATTGTTTATTTACTCCAGACTCCTGTCTAACGAAGTAACACTTTTGAATCAAAGGTTGGGAACAAGACTTTTTCTAACAAGATGGCACATTTCTGCCAAATCTTCAATTATTAATCTGATAAGATGACCTAAAATATACTAATTGTTGTACTATATTGCAACAGTGACTTCACGGCCTCTTCATGGAACACTATCTTGCAGCACTGGCTTTAGGTGTCAGGAAAAAGGAGTATTATCAGTGGTTGACTTTGTACAATGGAAACACGGATTCAAGTCAGTTACATTTATTGTCAAACATTTGGTACATTTGGCCTGGTGCGGAAGCTAAAGCATTATACTATATAGACTAGTAATGTGGACATAAACAAAATAAACCTCCCGCTTTTGTATTGGAAGACAACATGATCATTTGCATTCCTATTCTTATCCAAGTTTTGATTTTACAATCAACCATTATTGAAACACATTTTAAATGTTTCGGGTTGCATAACAATCCTCTAAAAAAAAATCCTGGGCTGACAATGATAACACAAATCATTAAAAAGGCCACTAATTGTCTCTGTTTTGCTAGTAGATGGGAAATGTCAGATTGGTAACACTGCTGAGGTTCTTGTGAAGAAGTCTGTATGGGAGATATCTGATGTTCTTTCTCACTTAAAAACTGTGAGAGAGAAAAAACTGTGAATATGCAAGTGAGGCGCATGAAAACTAAAACCCATCTGGGGACAATAGTGAGTGTGATTGGAGCGAGGGCTTTTAACTCATTAGAGATAAGATTAAAATGATATTGCTAATGTGGCTTTTCGCTGCCATCCCATGCATATGTACAACAATACAAAATACACTTTGCTAAACAGATTTGTGATCCTTCTTAATTTTTTAAGCCACAAATGGACAAGGTAAAAGATACACTGAAAGACGAAGGGATGAAATATCAGTCCAAAGAAAAAGAAAGCATGAATAACAATCTAACCAAAAGTAATTTTATGGTCGGTGCTTTGAAACATTTCATTCCGTAATGACAATGCATGGAGGCTTGATATGCAGTTGAAGTTAACAGCCAAATGTTGGACTCATGACACAATTATATATTTAGTTGAGACCGAAGACCATACTATGTATACAGTCATGTAGGACATGTTTATATCCCAAAGCATGTGTCACTAATATCTGATGTGTTGTGCCACACTGCTCACCTGTAGACGGGCTGCATCTCTCTGGTGATGCCTATCACCGCTCCTGGAGGAAACCGGTCAAATTCTTTAAAAAGGTCCCTGATGTTGGTCCTGTATTTCAGATCCAGGTCAAGCTGCACTATGCGCGTCAGACCTGGAAAAAAAGCACATTATTTCCCATTAATAGGGCCGCATCAAACTTAAAAAAGAAACCTGTGTAAACCTCTAAATAACGGTTGACATTTAAACAAAGAACAAGAGTCCTCTGTCCGGTTAGAATAATTGAATTATGAATAAAAACATGTTTTAACTAGTGTATTTCATGACACAAAAAGAGTTGTCCATTATAAAAACAATCACACTAAATCTACTTCTGAGTAAACTGTCTAACAATGCACATAGTTTGATTTTTTCCAATCACTTCCAAAAATCCTTCTATTCATTCACAGTTCGAGAAAATAGGAGAGGACTACTCTTGATAAGCCATAATGGTTTCTCTGAGATTGTGTTTTTGACCACCAGGGGTGATTTCAATTTTAACATTGACCTAGAAAAGAAAATTGCAAATGAATTGTGTGGAGAAATCTGGAGAAATCTGGGGATAGATTTCTTTAAAGGAGTGGACGTTTGGCAGTTGTGAGCGTACATACAGTCAATTATTAACACAGCTGTTGGTGGATAAAATGGTAACGGCAGTATCCAGGATATGCAGGCCCTCATCTGTCCATTGTTTCAGCTTCCTATGTTTTGCTGGTAACCATGGGGATGAAATGATGGGAAACACTCAGGAATGGTGTCAGGGGCACAACATGATCATTGAACAGATGAAAACACTTGTCAGCTCAGGACGAACTGTCAAAGAAGACAGTATCTATTGAGAGCAGTAAACATTTATTGGCAGAAGGTCATTTTGACAAAGACTGCGGAATTGGCACAATTGTGAAAAGGCAGGAGTACTTCAAAATAATAAGCTGCATGGGCCTCCTGCATTATGGGCCTTCGGAGCTCAATTCAACAGTTTTTCAGTTCTTTAAAGCCATGCTGGGATCTAGCAGCCAACAAATGTGCAATTTGTAGGATATTGTAATTCCAATAGCACAAAAGTGTATTATATTTTGAAGGGAAAATGTGTTGCATCATCCATCCAGTATATAAACAACATATTTATTAAAAGAAAAGGAGGCTACACTTAAAGGTGGGGTAGGTAATTTTGGAGAAACCAGCTCTGCCACTTCCTTACAGAGCCCCTCCTCCAACACACACAAAATCGCACATGACTAATGAGGGCACGAGATAAGTTTGTACACAGGTGGAAGGCTGACAGGCAGGTAGGCCATCCAGTTATTTTAGCCGGGCCGGCTAAAATGATTGGTCGGGCTTTTTACATTACTACTGCTTCCACAGATGACATTTTTGTATGGATTTTTTGTCAAAGCACTTAAGCCGGTTTCTCAAACTTACCTACCCCAGCTTTAACAGAAAAAAAGACAACTAATTACCTATTGGTTTAGTTTATATGTAACAAGGCAGAGCAGATTGAATATCTTCTTCATGGCAGCATGGGCCCCAATGTCCCATCTGTACACTGTTTATTTCAATGTTGCTTAAAGGTGGGGTAGGTAAGTTTGAGAAACCGGCTCGAGATACACTTTTTGTCATATTCCATGGAATGCTCTTAACATCCTGATAGCAATGAATATCTGAAGTGCTTTGACAAAAAATCCATTAAAAAATCTGTGGAAGCCGTGGTACTGTAAAAAGCACGACCAATCATCTGAGCCGGCCCGGCTAAAGTAACTGGATGGCCTACCTGCCTGTCAGCCTTCCATCTGTGCAGAAACTTATCTCGTGCCCTCATTGGTCATGTCGCGTTCGTGTGTGTTGGAGGAGGGGCTCTGTAAGGAAGTAGCAGATTTCTTCCGGCTGTGTATTTTCAAATTCTAGCGCACTCGAGCTGGGTTCTCCAAAATAGAATAAAAAAAAAAAAAAGAAGCAGTTTCTATATTTGTACGTTTCCTGCTAAAAAAAATGTTTTACCCTGAGTTGTAAGACTTTGCATCAAGTCAATAACTCCATGTTTCAAAATGTATTTTGATGTTGTCACTGTTATTGTGAAAGTTGCATATATAATTTAATAAAGATTTTAGTGAAAGAACTCTTGAATCATTCTAATTTATCGCCGTAGTCTTATTATATTACGGGAAAAATAGACAGGGATCCAATGCAGGACTGTACTCAAGGTCAAACAGTATGAACACCCTATTTTTGGAATTGAAAAAAAAAATCACAACTTGGCCTTGAACAAAGCCCACTTTAAAGCTAAACATTTCATCAATGTAATATTTGTTACTAATGGAAGATTTAAGCTGTACAACAAGTTTGTGCTGCAGAGATATTTGAGAGGCAGTTTCTGTTGGAACTAGTGATGGAAAAAGGAGACTCAGCAATGCGGAGGCGACCTGTTTTCTATGCTCTCCAAACAAGGAAGCTGCCATCACAATGCCTCCATGTACTGTGGCAACAGAGAGGGGCTCGGGCGGGTAATCCAAGAGTTGTCCTCGCTGTTTGTTTGTACTAGCCGAGCTTAACTAGTGGAGAATAACAGGAAGAGGGCCTGAAGTTGGTACAACACTGTGATGTGGAGAGTTTGATGTCAGATCAATGACTCAAAACAAAGTCCTTTGAAGGTGAAAGTATGGCAGTGTTTGATCCTGGCATGTGATTTCAATAAACAGATGATTTCAATAGATTACAAGACTAGTGCCTCTTGCTGCACTTTCTCAAATCAGAAATGTAGTGTTTATTTGACCACTCCTCTGTTATAAATTGTCTGCTGATTTTGCTTTTAGTTGAAAAAAAAAATATGTCATTTACAAAAACAATTTTATGATTAACTTTAGGGGAAATAAATCTGGAAAAGTGAACTGTGTGAGACAGATTCTGCAGTAGCTAGTTTGTATTTCAGGCTTGACAGTTTCATTATTTATAGCAAACTGGGTATGAGCCTGAGGCAACGAGAGAGAGGGAGAGAGACGTCTTATTTTTCTGACACTTGCATCTCTTTTTGTTCCTAAATATCCTCTCAGCGAGGATTATAGGAGAAGAAGCAACACGTTTTTGGGGTGAAATGGAAATTACCTACACAGACAAAACTCTTTCAGTAGTGCTGTCTGTCCCTGTGGACTGCTGCACAGCTGTTCTGTAGTCTATTACTGTCCTACAGTTTAAAATGTTACTGCCGAGTTCACCAGAGATGTACATCAACCTCAACGTAACCAGTGTGCACAACATTAGTTACATACTTTTTTTTTAGAGTCTGACTAATTAGAGAGATGGATATATACAGCAATGGCAGTTTTGGCATTTTTTTACCAAATAAAAATGCCAAGGAGCCAAATGTTTTAACTGACTTTCATCTGGTTTACTCAAGCAGCATTAAGAAATGACTTATTATTCCTGACTTCAGTTAAATTACATGTTAGGATGAAAAACGTAGATTTACTAAATGGATAAGTACAAATAAAGGGAGGTAAAATAAATCTTGACCAGGTCCATGTATGGGTGTTGTACACTTATTGCAGGAGTAACGTTGTTAAGTGGCTGAAGTAGAGCTCGTCTACGGCTCAGGTCATATCAGACTAAACCTAAACTCAGACACAGCAACACAACAACAGAGACACTGTTATCTAAAATCACATTTCTTTCAGGAAGAAAGTGGGTCAACCTGATTAAGCACTAATATGTATCTTGATGTGAGTACTTATGGCCTTCTCATATGGTTCATTGTTTATTTTTTCACCAACCGTCATTGGAAAACACCCTTTATCAGAGAGAGGGAATCACCTGTTATACATTTTCGCCCTCCCTATGTCCCCATATATGAAATGCACAAAACACAAATATGACCATGTGTTTATCATCAGATAAAAATCTAAAGTTACAATGTTGTATCTTTAAATATTGATAGTTGATAATTATATTATTATTTTTCTAAATTAGAAGAAGACACAACACAACAGTAACATGCAGTGAATCTCCAATAGTGAGAGGAAGTCAGGTAATGTAAACTAACTCCAGCACTACTCAGAATTCTAATTTTAGAACTTTTGCTTACTATAAAGCATGTTTAGAGCCTGAAAAAGACAGTACATCATGTTTTTATAACTAATACAAGTTATTAAAAGCTTTTCACAGTATCACAAAACGTCTTGGAATTTCTTGGAAGTCACAACATAAAAGAAATTGCAATAAATTATAATTTTCTTTCATCCATTTGCTGTGTAAATGTAGGCCTGTGGGAAAACCAATAGTTTAGCTACTGTCTCGCTTCCAGGTAACATCATTCTCACTTTAGCAAAGCAATTCACACATCATCCTGTCGGAGGTGGAAAATAGAGGCCAAGGTGTGGGAGAGACTCAAGTCCCAGCATGTTAAGACCTCTAGAGGCGAAACAAAACAAGGAACACCTCTCCATCAACAAAAACTGTTTCTTAGAAACCTCATCGTTTCCATTTTGCAATATTTCTCATCCTCCAAGGACTGGTGGTGCGAAAATAGAGTCCTTAGAGTCCATTTGTCTACTGACTGCTTTTAACACTGTTAATTCTAAACAGTATATCAAAAATATTAATGTCTTCTCTTTGCAAATAACATTTTATTTATAATTGAAAGCTGTTTTGCAAAATCTATTTAGCTTCATTGATTAAAGAAATGTTGAATACACAGACTCAAGGCTGCTAAGCTTACACCGAACCAAAAGTGCTTCACATTATCTCTGCTTTATCTTCTCTTTTGACATCATAATTAAACTTGCTGGAATATCCCACTTCTCAAGTTAAAGGATGTTAAATCCAGCCCTCCTACTTGCAGCTGCTATACATTTACTTATTGATAACACGCTTGTTTTTTCACCCTGTATTTAATCATAAATGATGTTCTGCGTAGCTCCCTGGATGAGTTTCAGGAAACTAGTACCCACACACTCTCTGTTAAGACAACCACATTATGCCCTTTAGAGATAAAAGGATTCTTTAAAATAGAAATGTATGACCACTTGGACACAGATCAGATGGGTGGCACATGATTGATCGTTAATCATTTTAAAAACCCAACGTGAGACACTTTTACAGCCGCAGACACCCCCCTCTCATGTGTCTAACCCTTTTATGTTGCAAACATGCTTGCCACCGTGTTAATCGCTGTGGTGTTCAGACTGACAATAATTTTCTTGACTAGAAACAGTAGGACCAAGGGTAATGTTTCAAATATTTTTCAAATATGGTATTGAGGTTTAGTTAAATGTTTCACCGAAAAAGTCCCTTTCCTTTGTAGTTCCCCGATTTGTTTGGGTTTATAATAACATGCATTCCTTGTAATTTAAATATCCTTATTGGACTAATTCCTCCTGGTTTGAAGTTGCTTCCCCTTTCTGTAGTGAGCTGGGTACAAACAGAGAACATCAGACACACACTTTCAGCTCAGACCAAGTACTGACCCAAACAATTCTGGGCTTCACCACAAATTACTTTTCAGAGTTGACAGCGGAGTGAAAGCCACAAACCAAAACATTTTCCCTCCAAGATTAATCTTTTATTTATCATCCCTGTTTTGCCTCAAGGCTCTCCTGCTCCTTAAGTGATATCCTACTTTCCTGAGAAATATAAACAGCACTTTTGAAGTGCTTTAAAAAAAACCTTGGAGAAAACCTGAAATTGACCACAGGGGAAGTCAAGCCTTCAAATATGGACAGGCAGCATCTTTCTCTGGGGAAAGCTAATAAATAAAGACATTCAGCTTCCAGCTCGTGCTGTTGATTCTGATATCCAGTACTGTCATGTTTATGAGAATACTTTATTCATGTAACTGCTGGAAAGACTCTTCACTTTAGACTAAAACAATGACAATAATAAACCCTGGTCATGATAGGACCCTACTATCTTTTCATTATTAATGCCGAAATAACACATTTAAGTTAACCCTAAAGAACCAAAATGTGATGATTCATTGTCAGCAACAGAATTGAAGGAATTGTATTTTGAATATGAATGCTATGGAGGGGTTTTAATGCGGCAAAGTAGGATATTATGTGCATATGAGGTGTGCCTTCTAAGCTCTGAATAAAGCATCATGGGTCTGCGTGTCAATGTGATTATTGTTGTGGATTGTGATACCTTGATATTTGCATTGCTCTTATTAATTTCTTTGCATGTTGTATTTTGGACAGTGATTTATATCATCAATGTTAAAATAGGTTTAAAATATAGAGTGTTCCCTCAGTGTAGTCTGAGATCACTTTAAAACCTGAAATAGGACGGTGCCCTTTTATTGCAGACAGATACTTCAGGGTTCATTGGTGCCTCCGGTGACTATTGATTTAAAGCCTGGTGGTTTGGTTCACTTTTGGTGGTGCCCCATGCTGCACATCCACTGAAGAGAGGCCCAACAGAGGGGGCCGCTGCCATCAGTCAGCACCAACACAGGGGGCTCTAATGTGGGCAGAAGCAACATGACAAACCCCCCCCCCACACTCTAAAGGGCCTCTGCAGCACGTTACATATCTGTCAGATACCCAACCCTACGCAGTTTAGAGAAGTCATCACCAGAGTGAATTTAAAACATGGACCGCCAGATTAAAAAACATAATACTAATTTTAAAGCTTTATATACTAACAAACAATATTTGTATAAAACTGAATTGCCTTTTCTTTTCTTTTTTAAATGATTGTGTAAGTTATACAATTTCCTATCCACATTTAGAGCTGCAACAAACGACTAATTTGATAATCGATTAATCTATCGATTAATGAAACGATGAATCGACTATTCGGACTATTATGCCTTGCACAATTTGTCAAACGCTCTGATTTAGCCATCAACTTTTAGATTTAGCTTGAGGTTGTTTTAGGCATGTGGAAACTAACAATGAAGACAATAAAGATGAATACTTGATTCAAAAATACATATATTATTATTATTATTAAACTAACTAAACAAATTGCGAACAAATGTAACATTGCTTTTTATTTAAATAAAAATAAATAATATTTCACATCAAAAGAAACAACAATGTTTTAACAAATCGTATTAAATAATCTGATGACAGAACTGTAAACAGAATAGCTGAAACTTTAACAAAATAAATAACTCAGTTACCTCTAATCATTAACCCATGTTTGTATAACTGAGTTAACTGTGTGTTGCTGCTAGCATACATAACACCTGACGTGGAAACGTTGCTCACGGACGGGGTTACAGAGCTACTAGAAAGACAGTTGAACCCGGTGCATTCCTGGATGTGGAGCACTTTTGATAAATGTTTAGACAAACTGTTCGTGTTACCGCCCTTACATGCTCAACTCTTATTGTACTTTTGGTAACGAGCATTGTACACATTAACACGGGTAAAGTTTAACCACACCTCGGAGCGCGTTCCCTCCGCCGTGTGTGTGTGTGTGTGTTGCTGCATGTAGCAGCTGCGTGTGTGTAAACGGCCCCGCCCCCTCGCACACAGATGGGGGAGAGAGATCTCGCCTGGATTGGAAAGATTGAAAATACTCCATAGACGCCTTTGTTTGTCTTTTTGCATCGTTAGAAACGAGTTGGCGACACTAAAACTGTGATATAATATTTATGTAGCAATAAAACATGACATATCTTTTTTAAATGTCTCCAGAACCGATAAAAAGACCGATAACGTTGGGGCTTAACTGCGCGTAAAACACACGTGATGACGTCACCAACGAATCGACGACTGAATTAGTTGGCAACTAATTCGATTTTAATCGATTAAGTCGATTAGTTGTTGCACCCCTAACACACACACACACACACACACACACACACACACACACACACACTCTCTCTTTAGTTCCATCCGTTACCTTGAGTTTCTGCGCCTCCCCCCTCACTTTCAGCAGCTCAGTGATGGAGTCCACGAAGCCCTGGAAGTGATGGTTGCACATCTTCTCGATCTCCCGGTCGTGGTTCCTGATCCGCACGTCCAGCTTCTCCACGAAGAGGCCATGCTCCCGACCGTCGTACACCGACCTGGAGGAAAACACAGCAGGTAGGAAGAGCGACATTGTTTTAATTACATTTGAACTTTAAGATCACTTCAGACAATTTCATTTCACCCCTAATAAATGTCATTTTTTTAATTATTTGTGTAACTTTGTTATAAACAGTTCCACTTATTGTACACTTTTTAAAAGTTCAGCGCTTTTCCCTTATCTTTTCATCTCAAGTAAAGAAGGAGAGACCGATTAACTTGCAAATAGTTGCTTTTCTGTGCTTAAAATCATTTTTAAACAAGACACTGACGCTTCACTGATTCTCAACAAATTCTTTCTGTACTTCTTATGGCCTGCAGACAACCATAACATATCCACTTGAATCCAGTTAACACTATGCGTCACATCATTCAATACTTTAAACATATCTAACAGAATAAATACATGCAGGATTTGGGGGGAAACCAAAGATGTTCTTCTCGTGCATGCAGCTGTGAAGTAGGTGCAGTTACAACATGTGTCCATCAGGTGGCAGCATTGTGTCGCTGCTGCACATTTCCATACATCCATTCATTGCTGGGAGATGCTAACAGTGGATGAGGGCAGTGGGGTAGTTTCCACTTCAATGCCTTGCTTAAGGGCATGTCATCAGTGTTCCTAATCTATAATACGGCTAATTATAAAAGTCAAATCAAGCAATCTGATTGGTTCTTAGCCGTGATACAATGAGCGTATATCACGGGTAGAATTGTGGTTACGTTTCCCAACATCATTGTGTGTCCTTTGTGTCACAAGTGATTGTCTCATACAGGCAGATGTAGAAAAGTAATAGCCGTGTTTACAAGTATTTTCTGTCATAGCAATCACAGCTCTTCCTGTGCTCTTTCCCTTACAAAACACACACACAGCAGAGAGAGAGAGAGACACACACACACACCTGTGTATGTGTTAAATCCCCCTCCCTTCCTCATGTTGATCAGGAAATGCCCGACTCGTACAATAGAGAGCAGGTCTGACGACACAAAGGGGCTTTCCACACACACACACACACACACACACACACACACACACACACACACACACACACACACACACACACACACACACACACACACACACCTGACATCAAAGCAGGAAATTCAAAGAAACAAGAAATAGCAGAAGTCATACATGCATACAGTGAATGACAGGAGTGTGTGTGTGTGTGTGTGTGTGTGTGTGTGTGTGTGTGTGTGTGTGTGTGTGTGTGTGTGTGTGTGTGTGTGTGTGTGTGTACCAAGGTCCAGAGTCTGTAGAACCACTGCCCTCGACACACATTGTAGAGTCAGTCAGTGGTTGGCAAATAAACAGAAATGTAATCACAAATAAGTGAATGAACGAGGGTGTAGTATGAACACATGAAAAGAAAATAATTATTTTCTAAACATTTGGAGACATGTGTTGCATTCTGGGAAACAATAGGGGCGGGTAAACTTTAAAATAGACAGCTTCTTTCTCCTGTGAACATGTGTGTGTGTGTGTGTGTGTGTGTGTGTGTGTGTGTGTGTGTGTGTGTGCTATACTTGTATATGTATGTACTAGTAACGT
>NW_011336044.1:12056-31658 GCF_000735185.1 Notothenia coriiceps
TCTTTCATCTACGTAACATTGCAAATATCAGGCATATCTTGCCTCAAAACGATGCAGAGAAACTAGTCCTTGCATTTGTTACTTCAAGGCTGGATTATTGTAACTCTTTATTATCAGGGTGTACCAAGAAGTCAGTTAAGTCGCTTCAGTTGATTCAAAATGCTGCAGCTCGTGTACTAACCAGAGTTAGGAAAAGGGACCACATTACTCCTTTTCTGGCTGCCTTACACTGGCTCCCTATAGAACACAGGATAGAATTTAAAATTCTTCTTCTCGCCTACAAAGCCCGTAATTGTCAGGCGCCATCTTACCTTAAATAACTCCTTATAATATACTGTCCTACTAGGGCATTGCGTTCCAAGAATGCGGGGTTGTTGGTTTTTCCTAGAGTTTTTAAAAGTACAATGGGAGCCAGAGCCTTTTCTTATCGAGCTTCACTTTTGTGGAATCAGCTTCCAGTTTGTGTTCGGGCGGCGGACACCCTATCCGTTTTTAAGAGTGTGCTTAAGACCTTCCTTTTTGATAAAGCTTATAGTTAGGGCTGATTAGATTCAGCCCCTAGTTTTGCTGCTATAGGCTTAATTTGTCGGGGGACATCTTACTTCTTCCTTCTCTCTGTCTGTACCTGTGTACTCTCATGTTCGGAATAACCCAGCTTCCCCCAAATTTCTTTTTGGTGTCTATCTACGCTGGGATCCTGAGTCGTGGCTGATCCTGAGTCCTGATCGGAGTCCTGGATTTCGAGTCGTGGCTGAGCCTGTCTCTGCGGTCCTGCCTGACTTTCATCATACCACTTCCCTGATGGCTCCCACAGGATTGTTGACATCCTTGTGGATTCATCTTCTTATTATAGACACATGCATTTTCAAACATTTGGTCTACCTATGTTGTAAATGTATTATCTCTTCGATTTACACACGGCATCTATTGTACGTCTGTCCGTCCTGGGAGAGGGATCCCTCCTCTGTTGCTCTCCCTGAGGTTTCTCCCATTTTCCCCTTTAAACTGTGGGGTTTTTCCTTCTTTGGAAGTCTTTCCTTGTACGATGTGAGGGTCTAAGGACAGAGGGTGTCGTATTGTCATACTGATATTCTGTACAAACTGTGAAGTCCACTGAGACAAATGTAACATTTGTGATATTGGGCTATATAAATAAACATTGATTGATTGATTGATTGATTGATTGATTGATTGATTGATTGATTACTCATACATCAGTATGTTATTTTTGGTGATTTTGGGCATATCATAGATATATTGGCAGCACCGCAAATGTCAGCTGATAAGTAAAATATGCTTAACTGCATACAGCTAAATTCCTACCCACTTGTGATGCACAAATGCATTTCGAATACACAACAAACAGCGCTATCTATCTGAGAAGCACTACTATTAATGTTGATGGTGTACATACATAATGTGGGATTGCTATAGCTGATTTCATGGGCTGTTTGGGACTTGTACATTATGAAAGACCCCCAACCCCTACGTACTTATTGGCTACTGAAGAAGATTTTGTGTGTACTTTGACAGGTGTTTATATCTCCGTGTCTCTGACTGTGGACAGATTTTTTGACCACCATAGCATCCTATCCATGTTCTGTATTTTTACTAACTTTAATAGTTATACACAGAGCCTTTATAATTATTGGCTGAGTTATACTTGAAAGAAGTGTTTTGGTTGATAATCTCTGCACGCTAGTATCATGTATTTTTTAAGAAATAGCTTGTCTTGTCTTACACAGCAGATCAATGTTTTCTGTATTTGACTCAACACACAGTTGTTCTCCTACAAGACTTTTAGCTTGGTCTAAGTACAGAGAGTTAAATGAGCAGCAAGCCATCTGACCCACAGGCTCCAAAATGCCAAGGTGCAAAGCTGAGTAAACCTCGACCCTACCAGAGCAGCCAAGGGATCAGCCTGAGACAATACAAAGCTGAAACAACAGCAGATGTTGTCGATGATGAGACATTCCTAAGAGGAAAGGTCTGGCAGGTGAGGAGGATCAGAGAGAGAAAATTGTAAACAGGTTTTAAGATCTTGTGCTCTGAGAGGAATACAAAAGAGGATGAACAAGGCAGGACATTGCATGCAACACAAAGGGAACATAATCCTCTGTTTTGGCTGAGAGAACACAGTAGGGGAGGGGATGCCTCCATCAGTAAGGAATGAGATTTGCAGGCCAACACTGCCCCCATGTGTATCAACTTTAAACAGCATATGTGTTTGTCTGACAATTATTTATTCCTGTTAAAAATATGTTGGTTAAGTTAACATAATGATACTCTTTTGCATCTGTAAGAAACTCTACTGCGGGTTCATCAGAGCTGTGTAGTTTAAATACAAGATGTGTTTCTCTGCCACTGTATCACACCAGAGATTTGAAGACAATACTCACTTAGTTAATTTACTGGGGGAAAATAAAATGAAGTAGTTATTTGAAACAAGAACCCTTAAAAAGGACACCAAAACCTCTTATATTGAAAGCAATAGATAACAGATTCCTAGTATGGTTTAACTTTTTTAGAATGCTTACCTCGTACTTAAACGTTGCATCAAGGAGAAATTCCTGCAGCATCTTCTCTCCCAGTTCTTTGCTGGCTGGATCGCTCACAAAATGAAGGACCAACACTTCTCCTTCCATGAACTCTCCGTGCTTCACCATAGACAACATTGCCACTCTGAACTTGTCCTGCAGACTCCGACTTTTGTCCACCTTGGTGAACATCATGAGTGCGTGGTAGTGTTGGTCACCAGAGCCACCAATCTCTCCCTTCCCAGGCCTAAATTCTTCGCTCACTCCTCCCACATCTTGCTGTTCCTCTCCCTGCTCCTCAGATACATCTTTGGGTGAGAGCCTGGTGTCCACAGTTAAATCTGCATCATTTCTGTTGGTGTTGTGTGTGGACTGGGTCTGCTTGATCCTCTTTGTGGTGCTGGAGAAGTTCTGCCTCTCTGAGCCGAAGTAGTAAAAAGCTGCAACAGCAAGCGCAGCAGCGAGCAGAAGCACAAACTGATAGGACCGGAAAGTACTGATCCTACCCATGATTCTGACCACCAGTCTGAGGAAGCCCATATCTCCCTGTTGGTGTCATAAGAGTGGGGGTGTGCAAGGCATTACAGTCACCAGGTTATGTCCCTCCATGTTGTAGCTATGTGTGGTAAATTACCCACATCTTCCTGTAAGAAAAAAAACAATACTTCAGTCTTGAAATACAGAGATGGAACTGGTTGCAATAAACAGTATATAGGTCTACATTTTGTGCACTCGTTTGTTGATTATGTTACCTTTACCTTTAGTGAAACACCACAGTAAAATATGACAGGTACTTTAAGTCTTGTAGTTTGTTAGAATAACATCTTCCAATACTCAAAGCCTGTATACCTTTTAATTGTATTTTTCGTGCATTGGAATACATGGGTTCCATAATATTCAAAGTGTTTGGGGTAAATCTTTATGTAAACAGTCTATGGGCAAAATATACTAGTTTCCAAGAGCTCTTGCATCGCAGGTTTAACAACCATTCCTCGCCAATGTTGCACCGTGCAAACTTAAGCTCTCAACCTCTTAATCTCATTAGTTAACATGCACACACAATACTATTTGGTTTAACAGATGGGGAAGAAAAACTGCATGTACTTGCCTGTCGTTGATCTCTGCAGTTTCATTTTGCCATCTTGTTCGCCCCGTGTCTCTAGAGCCTCACGTTTCTGAAGTAATGCTGCATTAGCTGACTTAACATTGACAATAAGGACAAGGTTAAAGTCCACGAAATGCCCCACAAACTAAATCCCTGCAGTAAGAAACCCTGCGGCAAACTGTTGACATGCCGGCTGCTTTACGAAGATGCTAAGTTAGCAGACGTCGACTTTGCGCCTCTATGTTGGTCGTTGAGTCCGACGCTGTTTGCTTAACCCGAGCATAAAGCAAAGCTGTTTGGTTGTTTAAAATGCAAATGCACCCTTGCATACATGCGTCGTTCTTTCGCTATTACGGTGTTTGCAGGGCTTTGTGATTTCAAGAGAAAAAATGGCAAAACGATTAGTTGGATAAATCTCTAGCTAACAACCTAGCAACAACATACTGTCTGTGACGCAATCTAGCCACACCCACTTTGGGTTCAGCCATGCTGCCTCTAAGGACTGTTGGAAAAGTGCAATTTTTACATAAACGACTCAGCAATCGTTGTAGAAGAATTGCACGTTATTCATGTGTTTATTACATATGAATACATTTATTTTTCAAATAATTCATTCATGATTCGATTCAGTATTTTTAATGAACAAAATACATATTCTAATAACAAAATCTAACAGACAAACGTTTTCTTAATATAAAACAACAAATACCTAATAATATATTTAGTAAGAATATATTCAGGTAATGTGACGTGTTCGATTCCCCCCCCCCATAATAATTAACCAAAAAAAATACAGTCATATGTATTTGCACTATTTTACTGGGACACACAAGGTGAAGATTCACAAATACGAGTTTAGAAACTGCACCTTAATGCGGCACCAGTGCCTCACGACATTTTCGGCAGCGCTATTGTTGCTCTGTGCTCGCGGCTGTCGTAGACATTAGCCCGCAGCAAACATTAACTAGCTTCTGTTTACAGGAAAAATGCCAGGTCTTGTAATCGCCTGACGCTCTTTTCCTCGTAAACACAACATAGCTCGTCTCTTTTTTGTTTTAAATTCAGGCACGTTGCTGGCGCAGAGCTAGCTAGCTCGATTAGCACTCATTGCAAAATGAATTCTAACACGCACGTCATTCAGGTGACTAATGTTTCCCCGAGCACAACGTCCGAGCAAATGCGGACTCTGTTCGGATTCCTCGGAAACATAGAGGAGCTCAAACTGTTTCCACCTGAGTGAGTATTGTGAAATATAAATAAGTAAAACGCTATGTTGCTGAGCTAAAGTTGTTAAGGGCTCGGCCTCTCATTAGGCCTGCAGAGCCGAGTAGGCCTCATGCTAATACTAACGTTTCCCCGCGCCTTTAGTGGAAGCTTCAGCAGGGATGAGGGACTAATACTGATAATTTCTCCTGTTGTGTTTGTTAGAGAGATTTAGGACGGAATTAAATGTCCTTTTTTAAAACAGACTTAGTGGTGTGATAGCTCCCAGTCGTACATGAGAATTAAACCAGTTGTGTTTGCTTCATTATCTTAGCCACCAATCTGAAAGTAGGTTTACAAAATGGTAAATCAAAGTTTCCATACAAAGTTTTTGTTTAATCTAAAACACAAAGATATTCAATTGACAATTATCATATTTGAGTTATTTATGATAGCGTTAGCATGGCATTTTTGTTTGATAAATGACACCTACATTTGTATTGATAGTTGGTGCGATTGATTCGTTTTTTTCAGCCCTACACAAAGCCTTTCTTTGCTTAACAAAACTGTAAATGGGATATTTTGTCCATGTCTTCTTGCTATGACTTTCTCTTTGTGATTTGTATATACTAAAAACTTGAGTAATTATCAGATGAATCAATGAGGACCATGACTTTCGTCTCTAGATTCAAGAAGTCACAGCTACAGTATTTCCTTAAGTAGAAAATCCTGATTTATACGAAGTGGAAAACCACACTAATTCAATGCTTATAGTGTAATGCCAGTCACTTCCTGTGCCCAATTTCTAAGGTCCCTGTCTCTCACTTGGGATGCTAATACATAATATACAGTATTTCAAAGTTGGCTATAGTAGGAAATAATTGTTCTCTGCTTTGTATTTTCCTGTATCCAATTACACCTGGCTTGTCAGCAGGTAGGAGATGTCGAGGACTAACAACAACAAAGGTTCAAAGCGTCAGTGATTGACAGTGATTCTCAACAAATTTGTCAATGAGAGTTGTGATTACACTATATACGCTACAAAATATATCCTAAGATTCATTGTTTGCCTAAATCGAGGATGTAGAGACTGTATATACCATGATCCATTTTTAAGTTACTTGTCCCTGGGGACACAAAACTCAATCAGGTCAGTTTGAAGAAGGCATGTTTTCTCCTTGTTTGTATTCTTTGCACAACATATCTGTATTTTCTTCCAGTGACTCTCCCTTGCCTGTGACTTCACGTGTCTGTTTTGTAAAGTTCCTTGAGTCTGAGTCGGTGGGAGTTTCCCAACACCTGACGAACACCGTCTTCGTGGACCGAGCTTTGATCGTGGTCCCTTTTGCTGAAGGTGGGTGTCTGCTTTATTACTCTCCTGCTCACATGGCTATCTCTAAACATACATCCCAATGTGTAGGTTATTTTTGATAGAATTGCAAACACATTGAGTTATTTTGTGACCAAGAGAAATCGCTAAGCTTCTCAATGCTTGGCATTATTAGGTATATACAAGGGAAATGTGAATTTGTGTCCATGTCTGACAATCTAGCTGTAAACTTCTCTCTCTGTTATTTGTGTTGTGGTTTCATAGTGGACAAGTCATTTGCAGAGAGCCCCTTCCTTGCTGGCTGAAAGTGGTCCTCTGCTGCCATCAGGAGATTAGAAAAAATAATGGCACCAGGCTCGCAAGCCCCCTTCTCTCTCTTGTTCTCCAGTAAAATATTAATTATTTACTTTGTTTCTCTCTGTTTAAGGCATCTTTTTTTTTAAAGGATAGCCACACAACTCTTAAGCAAAATGAGGGGGTGGTGGGAGAGGGTGTAGGGCAATCTCAATACCTCACATGTTTAAATACATTTTACATTAAAATACATTTCAATGAGCATCACCAGACTAGGGATGCCCCGAGCAGATCTGCTGGTTTGTATCGAGGCAGATCAAATCGGACAAGATATATTTAAATGTATTGGCTTTGACTTTGAATCATGCACACGCTCTCTGATCCTCTGTTTATATTTAAACCTTTTGCACAAAAGAAACACCAGTTGTTACAATGTTCCATTGTGCTTGAACCAATATGCATTCTGCAGTTGTTTCACAGCTCTTTTTTTAAATAAATATATTGTAAGAAATTTGTAGCAAACATGCATGTAGTTTCTTTGCTGCAAAAACAATTAGCTAGCTGTAGGAACACATTGATCCCTGCACATGCACTGCTGTTTTCAGTTGCTGGCTGATGAGAGATATTTTGTAGGTTTATTGGGCAGGGCTATAGCTGGCACTTCACTAATGTCTCCTAGCTCCAGGTGTAAATTGTCCCGCCCTAATAGATGTAATGGCAGTCTTACAGGTCCACTCGGTGCTAAAGAGAAGTCTAATCTGCCTAATACCTGATCATTTCTCCTGTGTGGGTGTTTAGGGTATAGCCTTGTTTTCCTTTAATGCAGAGCTGTTTCCCAAACACATACAAACTAAATCTCATTACTAAGTGTAATATTGGCTTGATTATAGCTGAATAATAAAGGAAAATATAAATATTGGATCGGGACATGGCAGAATGGATATATTAAATGGCTCAGATTGGGGTTAAATGTTCGGGGCATCCCTACACCAGCACAAAGCATGCAGGGTAGACGGACTAATCAGCTGTGCATGCTAGAATATACTTTGAAGGTGTGTGCCATCCTCTACAGTTAGACTGAACAGGTGTTGTGGAAGTTGATTAACATGATGAGCGCACAAACTGCCTTTGGCATTTACCTGCTGAATGTGCCAAAGCCTTTTGATATTTTAAACTGCATCTGTATTTCCAAATTTTCACTAACACACCAGATGAAAGTAGTTTCTCTGCTTGATGTTGCAGTACAAATGCTTTTTATTGACCCTCTCCACACATGAGTTGAGTGAATCTCACATTTAACAGTGGTGTTTCTTTTGTTGTTGTGTTTTACAGTTCTTTTTCCTGGTTCAGCCAGCCCTATATACCAGGCCCTCCTGAAAATGCCACCAACAGTTTTGTCTTCTGCAGCCTTATCCTGTTTCTCAAGTGTCCTTTCTGTTGTGTGTGTGTGCGTGTGTGTGTGTGGGCGCATGTGTGTGTGTGTGTGTGTCTCCCTCTCTCCCCCCCTTTATTTAATTTTTTTTATAAAGTAAAATATCAGATTATAAATAGACTGTTTTCAGATTGCACCATGGATGACCATCTCCATTAGATTTTCCTGTTTGGTTTCTTCAGCTCTGGGCACATTTGTCATGATTTTGTCACAGCTTTAATAGCCCTTTAATGTTAAGTGCAGTTTATCTTTGATATTGTTTAGTGCTTTTAGTGACAAACTGTTGGCTACAATTTAGCAGTATTGTAGCGTGTTGGCAATACTTGATCTGGTCTCCAATTTAAGTTGTTCTGTTTTTTTGGTGGGATTGTACAAAGTTACCACCAACAAAAGCCCAGAAAAGGTAATATGTGTGAACCTTTTCTGTTTTAGTATAGGTAATGGTAAGTGATGTTGAAATGTATCCTTGTCTACACCCAAATCATGAACTTTGTTTTCTGTATCTCAATGTTTTTGTGTGCTTTATAGCGAAGCAGCCGGCACGAGTCGCTTGTTCATAAAACATCTAATGAAAGTTGAGAGCACATCCCACGGGACAACTGGCTGTGCTTGCTCACGTTTGGTTCATGACTTAAAAATCAAGTACAGGTGAAAAAATCTTGGCAGTGTTGACCACAGTGTGTATTGTGACTTATAAACTCATAGCTGCTAATCCTACAATCATACTTTCACAACAACAACAAAAGTCAGGGATCAAGATTTACAGACAAGACAAAAAAAAGTGGATTTTTCATACTTTATTTTTTTACCTCAGAGTAGTAAGAGGAGGCTTGTCTGCAAGTCTTGTCTGAGTGTTTATCGATGTTTGCGCCGTGCGTGGACTGAAATGTTTTTGTTTTTCTCCAGGAGTCATTCCTGATGAATCTAAAGCTATGTCGCTTCTCGCCCCGGCCAATGCCGTGGCAGGAATGATGCCGGGGGGGGGGCTTCTTCCCACACCCAATCCTCTGGTGAGCTTTGACTAAACTTTGCATTGAAATTGTGATAGTTTCCTATTACTGTACATGTTTGTTTGATCAAAAGTGTCATAACATATATTTGAACAGTTCACATTCTGGGTTCATTAGTAGTTAAAATGTATTTGAAAGACATCACCATGGACTTACATTAACTGTCTCTATCGACAAATGAAAAGAAGCTTTAGTTGACTCCTCAACATAACTAAGACAAATGATGTAATATTATAAATGTTTTTACGAGGCCAGGCTTCTGTGAGTTTTGGACATTTGTTTTTTAGAGGATGTAAACTCTTCTAGGTCTCTGATTAATTGACATTTGATTTATATTGATGTGTTGAAGAAGGTAAACATGAACTAGATGTTGAAGAGGGTTACATTGTAAAGAGCATGTGTTGTTTCAGATGGGAGGGAATCCATTCGGGGGGCTTGGAGTTCCTAACATGGAGCAGATGGCTGCCATGGGAATGCAGGGCCCCAACATGAACCCCCAGGTGAGCACCTGCTCAGTCGCCCTTAGTCACCGCATGTTTAGATAAGATCATTTCCTTCTAAAAGTCATTTCCTCTTTGTATCTCTTTTCAGGCTCTTTCTGCAGACTTCCTTAAGCTCATGCAGTCCATGGACCCAAAGTAAGAGACGATCCACAATCCTGCAGATTATGCAATCCTAAATATTTATTTGAAGAGAAAAACTAAATCATTGATGGCATTTTCAGAATGAACCCATTGGCCGCCGGACTGGGCATGAATCCAGGGATGAAGAACGATGCCTCCAATAAGGAGATTGAAGAGGCCATGAAGAGAGTCCGAGAGGCGCAGTCTCTCATCTCTGCCGCCATCGAGCCAGGAAGTGAGTGCTCTGATCTTCTTTCATTCAGCTGCTGACGTCCTGATCCATTAAATATGGTGCTGCACTTTAGTTCAGTCCGTATTCAGTGGAATATTTGTTCTATTGTCTGAGTACATGTCTACAATTAGCAACCAAAAAAGATACAAAATAGCTTTGTTATTACGTGACTAACTGACTATTATTGCTACAAATATTAGCCACCTATAGCCTTCTGAGACTTACTCACCAATATGAGGCTAATTTCAAACCCCTTGGTGAGCATTATGTTTCCTACCATGAAGATGTTTAACTTCTTTCACTGATTTTGCAGATAAAAAGGAGGACAAGCGTAAACATTCCCGCTCCCGTTCGCGTTCCCGGCGCAGGCGCTCCAGGTCTCGCTCAAGACACAGGTAAAGACCGCTGCATGACAAGCTGTTACTCGCACTGTCAGATGGAAAAACAAAATGGATTGTGGCCTCTACATACAAGACGTAAATAGAATATTTTGTACTGACTGAAGTTTTCTGTTATAAAATGTTGAATCTCTTAATTTCGGCAGACGTTCGAAGAGCAAATCTCGACGGAGGTCCCATTCGAGGAGCAGGAGGAGGTCTAAGAGCCCCCGCAGGAGGAGGACTCACTCTCGAGACCGGAACCGCCGCAGTAAATCCAGGTCAGCAGCTGCACTGATCCTCTGCAACACAACTTACTTTTATCGGCCACAAAGTGTGTCGACTAGTGCAGAGTCTGTGTTATGACTTTTAACGACCACCTTTTGAACACACGCTACTTTGAAAAAAGCTACCAGTAGATCAAGTTTACTGCTTTTTTTTGATGCAATGTTCTGCTGTTTGCTAATGTTGACCGTGGTTGTGTGGATCAGGGACAGGAGGAAGGAGGAAAAGTCCAAGAAAAGGTCAAAGACGCCTCCAAAGAGCTACAGCAGTGCCAGGAGGTCCCGAAGCATCAGTCGGTGAGTTTGAGCAGATAACTATTATTTAAGTCATTCTTCTGTGGACTAACCAATTGGAATGGCAACAACGTCTGAATGGATACTATTGCTCTTTAATAAAACAACATTTATAAACATCAGACGGTCTCTTGAAATGAACCACTCATTTGTGTTGTCTGAATGGAATACAATCATATATTTTAAAACCTAATTATTAAGATGACTTATTACAATTGAAACAATACTTTCCTCAATGAGATGTTACATTCACAACAGAAAATAATTCTCCTTGGTAGCAGTACATCATTTGGAAATGACAGATTTCTTAACAGATCTTTCTTTAATGTTGCTTCTCAGGAGACACAGGCGAAGCCGAAGTGCAACTCGGTCCCCCAAGAAGAAGCTGTCCAGGTCTCCATCGCCCAAACGGTGAGTCGTTCAACACGTTTAACATTCAATGTAATACATGCAGTTATTTTTAGTATACAAACTAAAAATGATACATTTGTCATGTTCGCAGTCACAAGAAGGAAAAAAAGAAGGACAAGGAGCGTGAGAAGGACCGGGAAAGAGACAGGAGGGAGGACAGAGATCGCAGCAGAGATGAGAGAGAACGCTCCAGCAGCAAGAAGAAGAAGGTCAAAGACAAAGAGCGAGATCGCGATCGCAAGTCTGATAGCGAGAAGGGAGACGTGAAGGTACATTAAGCGCCTGACATTACCATTAAATATAGTCCCAGGTGGCTACATTTCATGGGACTTGAATTTAAGTTACTTGAATTGTTTGGACAGGTGACCCGGGATTACGATGAAGAGGAGCAGGGTTATGACAGTGAAAAGGAAGGACTGGAGGAGGATGACGATGAGAGGAAGACCGACTCTGACTCCGCCTCAACCCCCACCCGCAAAGGCCCGGAGGAGATAGAGAGATCCGAGGGCCAAATCCCCAAAAAGTCCAAACTAAATGGAGACGACCATCACCAGGAAGACATGGAGATGAGCGACTAGGAGCGTTCCGAACCAGACCGTGTTTTCTGTCCACTGTTCTGTTTTATATTTTTTAATATAGGCCACATGTCGGTGCCTGTTCACTCAAAGTTGAAAAGATTTGTTGTATTAACTGTAGAAGCATTGGGGTGGTTTAAACGGAAAGCAGTTAAATAATTTTTGTAAAGAAAGGAGAAAACAAGGACTAAATATAAATAACATGCAACGTGGTTTTTAATTGTCAATGCTGTACTTTTTTAAGATCCTGTTGAATTTTTTGTTTTTGTTGCCTTTGTGTTCAAATGTTTTACTGGCAGTAAAATACTCAGCATTTCCCACTAAAATGCTGTCTGTAAATATTTACTAGTCAGGATCAAGTCCTTTCTTGCCTCAGACTGTTAGTCCCTCACCACCCAGCACTGGCTTCATGCTCATTCTTTTGGTTGCTGAATCATTTTTGTTTAACTGTAATGCACAACGTTGTGTTCGAGCTGAACTCTTTGTAAGTGTACACTGTAGATTGAAATGTGGTGTTGCAACGAAGTCGGTAGGTTTTCCCAAAGGAAACTAATAAAATTGTGTCAAACTGTCAACTTGTGTTGTCATTGAAATGTTTTAGTAGATGTTCGAAATGTTTTACAGTTCTTGTAATTAAGTTCTTCACTGTTGCATCATATCTCTCACAATAACCGCCCAAAAAATGCTAATTGCTTGATTAAACTTCGGGTTTTTGTAAGGCTCAAACCGTAGTATATAACAGTGTTAATTTAAGACGCCAGCATATGATTGAGGTTTTCACAAAATACACAAAATATATTTTCCTATCTCATTGAACAGCACAATTATGGACAGACGTTGCTAACTTTAGCTAGCAGCACTAGCATTGATGACAGAACGCTATTTCAGCGACAGTAGCAAGGACGCGGTAGCCATGCAACTAGCAGTTCTCTATCTCAGCTTCTGAAGTCACGACCAGGGGTGGACCGAACCGACTATTCGGATTGGAACGTATCCCTTGACGTCGCGTACTACTCGAATTTATTGCACCGAACTCGTCGCCAAGCGCTGCCCTCAAAGTTTAAATACATTGAACACCTCGATTCCTCTGACTGACATATCGAGGCGCCTACTAGCTGGGGAGGAAACCTTAAACACAGACCTTATGTGGCTGTTATCAAGGTTGTGTGCCCCACCTTTTTCGGACGTAGTCTGAGGCCGCACACACCACCACAGGCCTGAGGGGCTGCACTGGCCTACAATACCAACGTGGCCCTTTCATTTGAGATAATTAAAAACTAAACTTTGATCGTTTTTATTTAATTTTAAAGACATAATATACTATGAGTATACAATTGTTTAGAGACTATAACTTTTTTATTTAGTTATAGAAGATATACTATGACAAGTGTAGGCCTATATGACGAACTATATTATTTACATACTGACTATATGACTAATTTAACATTATGACTTGTTTTCCAACAATATACACTGAATTTTGAAATATTTTTGCAAGAGACTTTACTATGACTTAGATTTTTCAAAGACTTGTTCTTTTATGTCTATTTTATAGATACACTATTTTATTACTTACATTTCTTTTAAGCCATACTACCATTCTGACGTTCCAATTACAAGAAATAAAACAAATGAAAATGGCAGATATGTGGAATCTTTATTTTTAGTGCATTTTTTATGAAAATAGTGTTGGAGATTTATACAAGTTTTTGCCCTACATCAGACATGTTGAATGATGAATGTCCTACTTTAAACATGGACAATTTAAATAGCTTAAGACAGGAAGGAGCATGGAATAAAATGTCAACTTTTATGTCAGTGAGGATGTGCACTGCCAAGCTTTGCTGCCCGTACTGAGGAATGTAATGCAAAAAACTAAAAGTGCTGTATTTGTTTATAGTCAGGGGTGCACACAACTTTCTCATTGAGGTACTGAGATGAGTACCTGGAGTCAGTGTTTGGTACTCCAACTTCCGGCTCCCCTCAAAGTTCCCATGAAGCCCTCTGTATCGCGAATGTCAGCGGGGGGTGGGGGGTGTGAACGTTGTGATCAGCTGTTTTAGCGCAGTGCTGCTGTACAGACCGACGTTAACAGCAGCCCTGTCTGTGCACACGGAAACCGACTCTGTCGTCCGGTGATCTAACCGCCTTCTGGAAAAGCTTCACAAGTACGTCGGTACGCAAATGCGCTTTGTGACACAAGTGACGGTACGCATTTGAGATTGTTGCCGCGCATGCGTACCTGCGTACCACTTATGTGCACCCCTGTTTATAGTGATACTGAACATAGAGGCAAACAGGCCAATTGTTTACACTTTAACCTTCACATATGTAAACAGGAGCACCTGTTGTTATTGAAAGCCCATGAATTACAGCAGCAGCTATAAACCCTTGTGAAGGGTTCAACTTTCCAGAGGAAGCTTTTTGCTCTGGGTTTGTCCCCTGTGGAGAAGATTGTCCGGTCACACACCTGAAGGAGGTTTATCAGAGATTGGTGAAATAATGACAGAAGACTTAAGTGATTCACTGGTCCTTTAAAACATTACAAGTATGTACAAAATCACAACTGCCACCATTTTACAAATCAACAAATTCTTGATTAACTTGTGACGCTACATAAAAAAAAAAATCCACAAGTCTCCCTAAATTCATCAGCACAAAGAATAATAAAAGAGAACGTAAAAGACAAAAGCTCATAAAACATGTATTTACATATTGTGCAGGGGAAAAGCCTGGTTCTTGTTAGGTGTAAAAATGGCATGAATGTTGTAGACAGTCTTGTATTTCCTAATATCTTCTTGCTATACAATCCCCAGTCCCCTTCCTTAGCAAGATTGTACAGTTTGTATAGTTTACAAAGGTGTAGTATGAAACAAAAGGCTTAGACTTCATTACCTACACTTGCTGCCACTCAAACAAATAAAAAAACGTTTATTTACCACAGAAATTGCAGCATTTGTAGCGTTGCCAAAATGAAACTATAATATTTTAAAAAGCAGGATTAAGTGTTGGGTTTCACAGAAAAGTTTATGAACTCAACTGAATGTAGTGGATCTAAATTGTGCCCGAAGGTTCAGTGATGCTACTCCACGCTCAATAAAATCGATGTTACACACACTCGCACACAATTTAAGGAATTCTGCAAAAACTGATTCTTAGGAATTTCACTCAATTCCCAATAATGATTTTAATTGTATCTGTTTTTGGAGCATCTTTCAGACCTGTAACAAATTATAAAGGTCTACTGAAGCCAGAAAAAGGACCCTAAAAGTCATTTTTGGCAGAATCCCTCCCCAAAATCTTACACAGTAATATCATTGCTTTATTACATGTCAGTTAAACAAATTCCCTTTATAAACATTACTTACACACTTAAATACATAGCATCAACTGAACTGTACTTATACCCCGTTTACAGAAAACCCAGTTTAAATTCAATGCCCTTTAATTGATGTGACTGGGATTAAACCCACCTGAATGTGAGTACTGTAACACTGAGCTTTTAAAACACTGTTATTATGAGGCGATGTCGACCTCTCTGCAGCAGCTGTCTTGATGTAAAACTCGTTGCAGTTTGTGTTCAGGGACGGGATGGGCGATGGAATTATTTTCCTTTTTAGTTTTAAAAAAGTATGTCTTGTAGCATGATGTTGCCTTGTCGCACGTTTCTTTTCCTGTTCCTGCTTGAGATGTTAAAGGTCAGGGAAGCGGCTAGGGTCTTCTTTATACTCGTTGGGAATGGTAAAAATGGTCTGATCGAACTCATCGTAGCGAAACTCCTGAAACGTGACGGTGGCTGTGATGGTGGGAAACACTGGGATGTCTGCAGAGAGACACAAGAGGAATTACTCATTTAATCTGTGGAAATCTTACAGGCATGCTTTTATTTTGTAAGAGCTGTCAACGGTAGATTTCCTTCCATATTTGAAATGTTTTTTGAGTTACTTCCACTCACCCAGTTTGACAGGAAAGCCGGGGGGGAGCTTCATCTGAACAAACTCCCTGAGTTTATTAAAGTGCTTGAAGGGTGCAATGACCTCCAGAACATTCAATAACCTGAGGGAAAACAAAAACACCAAAGCACATAAACAACAACAAAGGGCAGGTTATAGAAATCTGAAATACAGGCTATTGTATTTAAATGCTCACAAATCTAATTATAATTGCTTTGATTTGTTTATATTTTCTTACATTTTTAATATCCAATTACTTATTTCAATATCCAATTGAGTATTTATTAACAGTATTAACTGCTTTCATCAACACCATTATATTATAAGCTTGAGAGGATAGATCTGTAACACATTGCTGAAACACAAACATTCAGAAACAAATGCATTTCTCTTTTTATCACCACTCTGCTGAGAAGATAACATGAGAGCATGTTGTCCGTCTGCGTTTTAATAGCAGTCTGGAGGCTGAGTTAGGAGCAGACTTACGATTCGATGCCCAGAGGGAAGTCTTGACTCATGGCTACCGTGGCTTTGAAGTTCTTCTTGCTCTCTTTGCAGACCAGCTCTCTTCCCACATGTGGAGCTCTGAGCGGAGAGACAAACGACAACCTGTCAGAACGTTATCTCATGCTGAGGAGCTCAGAGATTTTTCATGCAGAAATCTTTTTTGACGGAAGTAACTCGCCCTGCCTCGTGTCTCATTCAGAAACTGAATGTGACTCTTATCAGTGAGAAGAACACCAGCTTTGAAAAGTGCAGTTGAACTTTCTGTGACTCTAAAATGTAGATGTTTGCATGGGAAGATTCAATTCAAAGAAACATTCGATGTGAGCAAGAAGATAATATAAGCTACAATGGTTTCAGAAATGTAGTTCTTTCATTCACAAATACAACAGGTCTATGATTTACAATACCATTAGTGCTCATAATGGTTCTGTAAAACCTACTTTCCGTTGTCAGCACTGATGTATTCTTCCCAGGATATGGTGTTGGGTGAGGGGGCCGTTAGAGATTGCCTCCTCGCCGGCTGAGGAGCAGAGAGAAAACAATGTTTGTGTTTTGTTGTGTTAAAGGCATCTAAAGACTAAACTGCTGCAGGGTCACACACAACAGACACAACAGAGGAAAACAATGGTACACATAAACAAATAAAATGTCATAATGATTCAACTGAAAAGAGACAAACATTACATTTAACCAGGGTGTTTTAAAATGGGTTGATCAAATATGCCAATATCAGCTCAACAGCAGATCTGAAACCTTAGTTAAGAATCTATAGTCTCTTAAAACAAATTAAATATACAATGTTACTGTTTCTCTATCACTCTGCCATTATTCATTCCCACAGAGCGATGCCATGTACAGCCCAGGCCTGTAGGGGGCCCCGCTGCCTCACTAAACGCGCTAACCTCTGTTTGGCCTTTACAGCCTCTCAGATTAAATGAAACTGAAGTACTATAATTAAAGACACCACTAAACAGCTGATACCTGAGACATTAACCTATTTCAGTGTTAATCTATCAAAGTACAAATTCCCCTAACTTCCTGAAAAGCAGCATTTTTGCTCTTAACCCTTTTTGCATTCACACTTGAGAGAATGACATTTCTACAGCAGCAGAAAACAGCCAGAAAGAGAAGCATTAAAGACTCAGACAGCAGTCTGTGTCGATACAAGTTAAATGTTTGTTGTCCTGGGAACAACTGAGGATGAGTACACATTTCGGTATTTACTTTTTGTTGTTTACTTTCTTGCTCCATTGCAATTTTGCTTCCAGTTTTGTTATCAACTGTGTCTCTATCCACCAGCAAAGAAAATACACCTCTCTAGAGATCAGCCATATAAAAACATATACGAGTTTCCTCCTCATATCAAATAATATCCGAAGCTTCCTGAGGAAAATGATCCTGCCCTCTTGAATAAAGAGTTCTCCTTCAGCGTCACTTTATTTTAAGATTGCTCTGGCTGACCCTATGAAGAGCTGCATCCTGTTTCTCCTAAAATTGACTTTCTCCTGAAATGAACTCGATGTTCCTCCCAACATTCAACCTGAATCACGCCAGCTGACCTCTCTTTTGTAAGCCGTGGTTAAATAAAGCAACGAGGGCAGAATAATGTGGCAAAATGTTGTGAACTACGAGACATAAGATTGTGAAAGAAGACTGCTGCGAATCCAAAAGGAGGCGATATCTTAGTTCCTCTCCTTCCGCAGCTGCAGTCTGAACACAGATATGTTTTGGAGTGTTCACTGCCGGCTGCGGCCTTGTGCTCTCTCACTGTGTGTATGGGTCGTGGCGTGTTGTTGTGACGAGGACAGAGTACACGCAGCCAGCTGAGGCCCTGATCGGCCGGTGTGCCGCTCACCGCCCTCCATCATTCCATCGCACCAGGGGTTTTAGCCTTCAGCCATGTGATCAATAGTGTCAGCCCTGTTCAAAAGCCCCCACGCTGTCCACAGGCAGCGCTGACCCTCTCCGCATCGCCCCGGTAAACACAGCTACGTGACAGCAGCTGCTTATTTTCCTCTCACCCACATTCCACATATCATTTCACTGCTGCGGTGGAAATAGAAACATTCCCACATCGATGCTAAGACCCACAGCTTTGCACAATACACATGGGTGATTTGAATAAGTGGTGATAGTTTGACAGACAATAGAGATGATGAGACAAAGACCAGCACAGAACAAGGGGGAGTGGACACAAAACACACAGAGCAGTTAAAAATCTATTGAGAGGCGAGAGGCTTTCCTCATGTGTGACTGGCTTTATGTTCGGTGTTTAGACAAAGGCTGGCTGGGCAAACTCTAGAACATACTGCAGTGACGGATGATGAGTGGGACTGTCAGAGTGTGAGTCTGAAGGTGCAGCTGTGTAGCTTTCTCCACTAGGTGGCATTGAAGGGACTTCAATTCATGCAGAGTGGATGGGGCGGACCTGTATAAACTTTTCATCCTGCTTTCATTTCTGAAACCAATCTAACATCAAAGAACGACAGTGGGGAGTAACGCAGGAATGTCTCAATAAAGCATGCAGAGTAGATTGACAGGGTCCCGCAGGGGGTCTGTGATGTTCCTACAGTGCAGTGCAGATACAGTAGGGAGATCTGTGAGGTTTATTTGGTCGGAGACTTCAGTCCTACCCCAAGGTTCCAGCGGGACAGGACCGTTTCAGGACTGGACTGGTGGTTACGCTGTAAGTTTGAGTAAACAGGATGTTTATCCGCGAGAACATTTACTGAAAAGTTCCTCCTCCATTGCTCTCAAGTTCAAGCTGCACACTAGTAGACATAACTTCTTCTGTTTCTTACCAAGGACAGCATGACTTCTCAGCATCCACCAACTTTGTTTGTTTTACTCACGTGGGCCAATACGTTGAAATTGAACCCCCTTGATGGGAATCAGTTTGAGTAGAGGCGATGGAAAGGACAAAAACCCCACTTAAGACACAGTAAATGGCTTAATAAAAGACTAAATGTAGTTCCGGAAAAATGGTTGCAGCTGTAAAACCTTTACTTTGTTTGCTTTTGCGAGAATGTGGTAGCCCCCTTTTTTCCTCAATATACTGTGGAAATGAAAACTCAGCCATATTTGAAAGCTGACTCACCTCATAGTTCTGCTCTATGATATTCCCTCCTTTGCTCAGGCTCTCCATGATGGCTTTGTTCCTCAAGATGTCCTCCTCGCTCAGATGCTCCCGTCTCTTCCTGGACTCGAGCACCAAGCCGTTCACAGAGTAGAAATCTGCCAGAAAGTTTCCCACTCGCTCCTGGAAGAGGAGGAAACAGTTAGATTATCCCCTGCTGAGTCACCAATTTCTCTTTTAAACACAAGGACAAAGGGAGTATAACACAAAGTGATAGGCAAGGCAAGGCAAGTTTATTTATATAGCACCTTTCAACACAAGGCAATTCAAAGTGCTTTACAAAAAATGAAAGACACCGT
>NW_011336044.1:31704-33018 GCF_000735185.1 Notothenia coriiceps
GCATTTAAAATCAGTCATTAAAAAGAAAAGATAATAAAATAAACATTAAAAGAAAAAATACATGGATAAAAGTTACAGTGCAGTCTAAGATGTGAATAGTTCAATTAGAGCACAATAACTAAACGCTGCTTTACCATGTTTAGTTCTGACTCTGGGGACAGAAAGCTGACCAGTCCCAGAAGACCTGAGAGATCTGGATGGTTCATAATTTAGCTGTAGGTCAGAAATGTATTTTGGGCCTAAACCATTCAGTGCTTTATAAACCAGCAGCAGTATTTTGAAATCTATTCTTTGACACACAGGAAGCCAGTGTAAAGACTTCAGAACTGGAGTGATGTGATCCACTTTCTTAGTGTTTGTGAGGACTCCAGCAGCGGCGTTCTGAATCAGCTGCAGCTTTTTAATAGGTTTTTTAGTGAGACCTGCAAAGACACCATTACAGTAGTCGAGTCTACTGAAGATAAAAGCAAGGACAAGTTTTTCCGAATCCTGCTGTGACATTAGTCTTTTAATCCTAGATATGTTCTTTAGGTGATAGTAAGCTGATTTAGTAACTGTTTTAATGTGACTGTTGAAACTCAGGTCAGAGTCCATGACTACACCTAGATGTCTGGCTTTATCTGTTGTTTTGAACATTGCAGACTGAAGCTCAGCGCTAACTTTTATACGTTCTGCCTTGGCTCCAAAAACCATTACCTCAGTTTTATCTTTTTTTAATTGAAGAAAGTTCTGACACATCCAGTCATTGATTTGTTCAATGCACTTACTCAGTGTTTAAATTGGAGCATAGTCTCCTGGTGAAATTGTTACGTACATTTGTGTGTCATCCGCATAGTTATGGTAACTTATTTTGTTGTTTTCATTATCTGAGCCAGTGGTAGCATGTAGATGTTAAAGAGAAGAGGCCCCTAAGATGGAGCCTTGAGGTACCCCACATGTTATATTTGTCAACTCAGATGTGTATTTACCTATAGAAACAAAGTTGTTTCTGTCCTTTAAATAGGATTAAAACCAATGTAGAACTGTTTCCGAAAGTCCCACCCAGTTTTCCAGTCGGTTGAGTAATATGTTGTGGTCAACAGTGTCAAACGCAGCACTGAGATCTAATAATACTAACACTGAAGTTCTGCCACTGTCTGTGTTTAAGTGGATGTCATTGAAGACCTTTACAAGAGCAGTCTCAGTGCTGTGGTTTGGACGAAAGCCTGACTGGAACACATCGAAACAGTTATTTAAATGCAAGAAGTTACTCAACTGTTGAAAAACAACATTTTCAATGATTTTACCTAGAAATGGCAGGTTTGATATGGGCCT
>NW_011336044.1:33063-44369 GCF_000735185.1 Notothenia coriiceps
GACCGTAGCGCAGGTGCTCTGCATCGGTGATTTTGGTGGGCGTTGTTGAAGGGCGGGGGTAAAGGACATGCTGCCAATTGGGGGGAGGTGGTCGACGTAGGCACGGTGATGAAGACGGGGGAGATGGTGCGCGTCTCTGCGGTGATTTTGGTGGGCGTCGTTGAGGAGCGGGGGTAAAGGACATGCTGCCAACCCTGCGTATCGCCTTAGTTTGGTCTTTGAACTCCAGGAAGGAATTGGTGCCAACCCTCTGTATCTCCTTCGTGTGTTCAGTGATCTCCAGGAGGGTGGGCGAGGGTGAAAGGGTGAACGGAGAGTAGAGAGAGCTGTGGGGTGAAGGAAGAATATCCTCAGAGGTGATAGGGGGGGTGAAGGGCGGTGGAGACTCCTCCATTTGTCTCCCATAATCAAGACATTCCTCAGGCGGGTGCAGTGATAGATTTTCAAGGTTTTCTGAGCGATGTGTTGTGTCTTTTCTTGTTTTGATTCCTCTTGTTGCTTTTCCTTGGCAGAGGGAACAGATTGATGACGTAGGCAGTTGAATACGTTAGAGATAAACAATTTCACTCCTGACTTGTTCAGGCAAACTCCATTTGCCTTAAAAAGATGTCTGCGGTCCCAGAAAAAGTTAAAGTTGTCAATAAAAGGGACAGAATGGTCAGTACAGGCAGTTGAAAGCCACGTGTTCAGTGCAAACAGTCTGCTGAATCTCTCCACTCCTCTTCTGGCTGGCGGTAGAGGGCCACTGATGAACACCTCTGCATTTAGAGAGCTGACAGTTTCCAACAAACATTCAAAGTCTTTTTTCAGCCCTTCTGACTCTTGATTCACAACATCATTTGTTCCAATGTGCAGTACCACATTCTTGGGAAAAAGGAGTACTTTGGTGTTGTTCTTACTACACAGACTTTTTATATCTCTTACAGCAGAGTCACCCACAGTTTCAGGCCCAGTCGTTAGCTTTCCCTCTAGCCTTTTACTTTTGGAGTAGCTATTGGTCCTTACCCTGCTGTGTGAAGAGGACAGGTTATCCAGGTCATCAGAAAGAGATCTCCGGTTCTGGGTCAGTGGAGCGTATCTGTTCTAGCCACATAACTCATCTTCCACCTCCATGCCCTGTGTGTTAACTATGAGTCTTTCACCTGTGGTTACTGTCTGGGGTTATAGCTGATTTATTTACTGTCTTTCCTGTTTTGTATGGGAGATGTAGTGAAGGAAATATGATCAGGAAAAGGGAAAGAGTCTACAGAAAGAGAAAGGTCAGGCTAAAACACATAATCGGGACACATTTATAGGCTCAAAAAGATGGAGAGGAATGGGTGAAAGGACCAAAATAAAAGTCTAATTCAGTCCAGATCAAACTATTGCAAATGTATCTGAAATACATAAAATGGCATTGTAATTCTACAGTAAAGTTAATGTTAAAATATGAGAGTACAGGGATCTATTCATTTAAGGCAGCACACTGTTCTGGCTTTTAGTTTTTAAAGGTCAGACATGCTGGTCAACAGTCATTGCTCTTTTCAATAAAGCAGCTGGAAACCATTATACATTACATGTGATGTTGTGCTACAGATCCTCTGTAATATACCCTTTGATGTATATCGGTGTACCCTCAATTTCCTGCCGTAACCAGACAATTGATCAAAATCTTTTGAACTCTCTGTCTGCGTCAAACCTATAACAATTCCAGAAATTCCACCTCCAGGTGGAGCCCTGAGACCCACAGCTGACTTTAGAGGGGTGAGGATGTGGGAGTAATAATACGATAAGAACATCACAATACAACTTCAACGAGTCCCACAGACCGTCTTGTCCTCTCTGAAGAGCCAGCCGGTCTGCGCCCTGGAGAAGGTGATGGACTTGGTGGAGAGAGTGGCCGAGTAAACATCGCTGCTCATCAGGATGTCCACTTCCTCCTCCGTCTCCATCTCAGACTCCTGAAAATACAGCAGAGGGTCAGGAACCCACAGAGGCATCCACACTCTGACTGATGTAACAGCAGCATCAATTGAATGTCTGTTAGCAAGAGCAAGATATCTTAACCACTACTGGCCAGATTAAAAATGAAATACCTAATATGTTGCAACGATGCTATTTAGTCATTTACTGAAAAGAGTTATGCTTGTCATGAAATTGGGCGTCTTTTTTTTTCTTTATTATAGCTTCCCTTTTATCACCACATTTGGAAATGCAGTAGAGCTAAAACAATTAAATCATTAGTTAATTTAAAGAAATTAATCTGCAACTACGAATTGAGGAATGTGAATAAGGAATATAGAAAAATAGTTTACTTAAATGTGGACACATTTTGCTTTTTTGCTAATGGTCAAAACAAGATATTTCAATATTGCTTTGAGAAAATATATTCACTATTCTCTGACATGTAAACTAAACCATAAATAAACAGACCGATTGTCAGATAAAATCAATATTAACAATAATCATCAGTGTCATTCTTCTTGTATAAGCATGTCTCACACACCTCGTGGTGTATCCGCTGGAAAACCTTCTGCTCGTTGTCCAGCACAACAAAGGACTCGGAAGGGATGGCGTTGCCGTTGAAGATGAAACTGAGGTCCCCACGCTGACACTTCATGTCTGTGAAGTCTATCAGGGTAGTGTCCAATCTACACACACACAAGTATGCACAAACAGCAGAGAGTGTGTTTAGTTTAGTGTGGGAACTTTAAATACATTAGAGGAGAAGACAGCCTAACCAGGGAAAGGAAACAGAGGGTGACAGAAAAGAGCTGCACTTTGGCCGACACTAAACACCAGAGTCAATACTGATGTATTTCACACCTTTGCTCTCAGAGTTAAGAGACAATGTGTGTGGTAATCATTGCCATGGGCGACCAACAACACATTTCAAGACTCTCTTTTTGCACTTTGTCAAAGCGGGTAGTCCGGGGATGAGGCAGGACAGCAAAGAGAATAGCTGATCTCCATTAAATACGCAGTGGTAGGAGCGGTGTAGGTATGACAGGCCTGACACTCTGAAGCCCCAGAATGTAAATGAACTTGCTGTGACAGTTTTTCTTTCACTCTCTCCCTCTTTTTTACTCTCTGTTCCTCCAGGATAACGAGAGGGCATTTTGAATACCAAATGAGACCGCCAGGAGCAGTTCCACAGAATAATGACAGGCTCTACATCGAGGATATCTCACACAGCATGCAGAGACACAAACACACTCTGTGCCAAGTTGATTCTTCAAATAGATTTACTTGGTATGTTATGATACCCAAATATGGATGTGCTGGATAAAGGGCTGCCCTGGTTTGTCTCACAAATAAGCTGCTGTGCATCTGTGTCAGAGACAAACTTCTGGTAGTTCAAAACTGCCAAAAGGCCATGAAAAGCAAAAAACATGAACAACAGGAAAGAGGGGTCCTGCTGTATATTCATTGTTGTGACCATGTGTCATCTTGCGTCTTAGGGTGAGGAATTTCTGCGGAACAATAGTGAAACGCTACTGTATCTCTCTCCCTAGGAGGCTCTGATTTAAAATTGAAACACAGAAGTAAAAGATCTGTGCCGCCTTTCAGCTTCCTCATACTGCGGGCAATGATTTCACACTCTAGTTAGCCAAACTAGTTCAAAAGAAAACGGGGAGGTAGAGAGGAGAGGTTGGTGTGTGCAGCACAAGATGACAAGGAGACTTGAAAAAGGCCTCTGAATTTTCTTGTGTATTCGATCAGATCACAAAACATATTGCTGTCATGAAGCAGCCGTAAGATGCCCTACCTTGGTTCAAAACATCAAACACTTTACTTATATACATTAGTTGACAGGACTTGCCTGATGTTGAGGCCCTGCTTGTAGATCTTACAGGCATCTGAAGGCAGGATTCTGGAGAGCAAAGGCACTGCAACATGAAGAGATACAGTAAGGACATGTGAAACTACGCCTAAATTTAGAAAGCACGCTCAATAATGCAGACCACCGCGCTCCTCAAGGCCTCGGTATCATATAGCTCTGTAACTAGAGGGCAGTACAACGTGAATGTCTGTGGCTAAATATGTCAGACTCACGAGAGTAACTGAGAGCAAGCAAAGTATATCATAGCTCAAAACTCAAGAGGTGTTTAAAAAAACAAAATACTGACACTATCATGTGAAGACTTAAGCTCTTTAATAATGTATTGCCTACACATTTGACATTTACAAACTGTGTTGTGCAGAAGGTTTACATTTAGTTACAGCCATGTGTATTACATAATACTGCGCTGCTAGTCAATAATTGACATTCAATAAGGACACAGTGAGCTCACAGAATGATGTCCTTGCTCACAGTGCTGACTAAGCCCACATGGCACATTTCATCTGTATCCAGTTACAGTTTATCAGGTGAGATTGTGCGTAAATTCAGTGCAGCTGGAGAACACATTCTGCTTCTGGTTTGAGGATATAATAATAAAAGGAAAGATGTGGACATTAGAGGGTGGTGTGTCCACTCATGTCCAGCAGGAGGAGGCATTTTCAGCCTGTAGCCTCTGGTCACTATGAGTCTCTTACCACACAGATAAACACTAACCAGAAAGACTTGGCAGCCTCCATTACATTTCTCTGTCTGTAACACATTGTTCTCTTCCAGAGTGGATGATGTTTTCTGCCACGACTGTTAGACAGCAGGTTTTGATTGACTCACCCCAACTTTGGAAGTCCCAGTGAAGCTCCAAGTAAAAGTCTCCAAGCTGCAAACAAAGACAAATACATCTCAATTACAAGTAGAACTACATGAGTGGAAAAGTGGTAAAACTAGTCTATCAAAAGGAATGTTGTGTGCATACAACAAATACTGAAAAATAATTCAACACATTTTCAAAATAACAAACAAAAGATCATTGCAAATTACAAATCTATATTGTGTATAAAAGCCGCTCAATGTACATGGACCTGAGAAAACATGAGCTTTCATCTCCATCCAAACAAATCACGCCTGACTGATACAACTCAATACATCCCCATTATCCTGCGAGGTGTACTGAAATGTGATTAACTGATCTCATCATCATCATCATCACTGGTGGTCTCAGTCTGGCATTCAGGCCTGATGTCAAGCAGAAAGCAGATCATCATTTCCCAGAGCTGCATCATTTCTGACAATGACGCAGACAAATATAATCTCTGCCTCATCATCCAGGACGGATCTCATCCCATACGTCACACACAGCTGAATGTCAAGTATCTCGTACAGACATCGAAACCTAGAATTTCTCTTTAAATGCAGCTCAAACACACAGGGTTTTAAAAAGTTGAACTCTTTTGCTCTTGCACACTTGCTCTCTTTCTCCCTGAAGCTTTTGTGGGGGTGGCATTGCTTTAAAGCTGTCCTTGAATCTGAAATAGCCAGATAATTATGCCTATGAGTTTAGTGAGTTGCCTCACTAAACTCATGTTAGGCAGAAACAGCAAAACACAGAGGCTAGTAGCTTGGTTAGCACATAACGGTGTCTGTACATGACTAAATGTTTACAGTATGCATATGTAAGTGAGACACAGAGACACGAGAAAATGGTCTGTGGGTTGGTAGTAAAATGTTTACAGTGTGTGTAAGTGTTCATTTGACGGCACACCAAGCAGCCACAAAAGCCCTGAGCTTTCATTTAACTTTTAACACCACTCTGACAAGACTCTATCTACAAAAAGATGATAGGGGCATGAAAAGTAAGAATCTCTGATCAGCATCCAGACTCACTTCTTTCAGGGCTTTGAGCAGCTTGGGCCTCTTGTCCTCCACTGTCTCCCTGGATTGCTGCTTCAGCTTCCTCAGCAACGCTGTGACTGCAAGACAACAAATAAAGACAAAAGAGAACCATGAGTGAGAACAAAACAGATTTTTGCTGTGTAAAAACACAATAGTTAAAGAGCTTTTTCCAAAGGGGAAATTATAGTATGTGTACAGAAGAAATACAAATGTTTCAATAACGTCTAACTGATATTTTACAGAATAACATGTTGCTTTTACAGAATCTGATCCCGCCACTTAACTTGCTTTAAGATGATTTATTCCCCATTTTCAAAAACTAATTTCTTTACCAAGTTGCTCTTGTTTTGGCAAACAGGAAGCATCTTTCTCTACATGGCATGGAAGCCAGCTTTTAGTTAATCATGATAAGTTGGCTGAGGAAAATTGTGAATTTTTTAAGAATCATTTGTAATGTGCCAAAACTAATGCTGCCTAAATGAAGCACTGTACAGGAAAGTTATTATCCCCTCCAACATGGCGATGGGGGGCGGAGGGTCTCTGTTAAGGTTAAAGTTTAATCTTATGCCTGTGTGAACGTACTGCGAGTCACCACTATTATCCTAACAACTGACTCCCTTGGTAAATCCTGTCAGCAATGTGACATGCTAAGGCAAACATCACATAGGAAACAGTAACGATAGCTTTCAGCTCAAGGTTACGCTGACTTCCAGGGGCAGAGGGGAAACTCCCAGCAGCCCCAGGCCAATCCCTGCACACCGCCTGCAGGGATCAAACATTTCCAGGAAGTTCAAAGGGAGCCAGCCTGGGAGATGTGGAGCTTCCTGCTAATGAGCTGCGTCTGTAACCTCCTTAACGACCCGGGGAGAGACCCTCGCAGGAGACCTTTACCCTGACGGGGCAGATTAACAAGCACTCACAGCTTTTAAGCCCGATGGCTGCAGAAGGCAAAAGAAAACACGGTAGAAAATAAATAAATCCACACCCAGCTAGCAAGCATTCTTTAAATGTTATTTACTGTTTATAAGGGGGTTGGAGTAACAGTTTCTCACAAATGTAATTCAATTACGACATGATTTATTAACTAATGGAAATCGGAGAATAAAAATTGGCTTCTGACACCTGGACTTCTCTACATTTAAATAGTGGGAATAAGGCATACTCATTAGCCATTAGCAATTAAACGTTACTGCTACATGTGGAGAGAAAACATACAGAAACATGTCGTGCATACTGTCTTATTGATGCTCCCAACGAGAGGGGGCGGAGGGCTCGATGATTAAACAAGGCCAAATGAGAGCACAGGCACGCAACTGCACACACACACACACACACACACACACACACACACACACACACACACACACACACACACACACACACACACACACACACACACGAGTGAAGGACGAGAGTGTCTCTTTTTGGCTGGGCTGCCTAATGAGTGTGGACAAGCCCCGGACGGGGCTCCTCCTGATCCTCGCCGCCTCTCAGCGGGACGAGGAAAAAGAAACAATCTCACCATCTGCTCACAAACCACCCAGCCAACACAGCCCAGAAACAAATGCTGCCCGCTTTAACACTAAACCAGACTGACTCTCCACGCTGGAGATACTTCACCCAGATACTGATGAGGGCACTTCCCTGGCATTAATTAGATGAGTGATCTCAGTGATTTTACCTCCACACACTAATGACAAGAGACAGTCAGCTCCATTTTGTATTTACATCACCACAAACTGCTACTATTTAGCAATTAGGCCGGGATCTAGCTGGACAACTGCTGCTGGCAGGTCTACAACGACCTGAGAACAGTCAATATTGACTCAGGATGGCAGTCACTGTGTGTGGGGGAGCAAAGCAGGCAAATGGGTTCCTCTTAATTTAGTTTCAAATTTTTTAAGTTACTGAGGTATGGTCAATTAACTTTACAAGACGTCTAAAAATACTTAAAACTGCTACATTTACTGGATATCACACACCACATGCAGGATTGAGAGCTTTTAATCTTTGATTAGAGTTAATAAGCTGCTTAAAATGTAGTGGGGAGGAAGGAATATCCTCTCTAAGTCTCAGCAGGGTGAGCTTGAGCTTTAATATTTAGTTTTTATATTGTTTTGCCATAGATTTTATTGCATTTCAAAAGTGCCTAAACCCTACAGTATTTGACTGTAGGTCCATAACTACAGCAGCGTGTTTACATTATTTCAAATCTTATTTCAAATTGTCTTTTTTTTATTTGGCGTTTTTTCTTGCAGGAATTTTCATGGTACAAATAAAAATATATAAAAAGATTAAATCAGAAAATTATAGCACAACCATACCTTCCCCTTGTCTCTGAAGTCCTTTAAGTACATACTGAGGATTTATCATGACCTCAAATAATAACCAAGCTCAAACAAAGTCAATCAGAGATATTTGTTTATTTGATCCCAAAACGCAGTAATAATAAAAAGACAAGCATTAATTGTTGCCACAATCTTCTTTTAATAAGGCAAGGAACAATGAAAGCAAGCTGTCTAATAAACCCAAACATGACTGTGGCAGCCTTTCAACAAGATCCAGCAGCCGACAACACTGCTGTGTGAGCAGGACAGATATAGCTCCTATCAAACAAAAAACGACAAAAAACTATTTCTGAGACACATTTTGCCTCCTTGTTCGGATGGTAAAGCTGTAAGTAACAAAAAGCTGAGGTAAGAAATAGATTGAATCAGAAACTACAATAAAATGATGCACTAATCGCCCCAGGACATTTGCCTTACAGTAAATCCAACAGAGACTCCACTTCCCTTACAGACTCTGGACTGACTCTGACTCAGCTCTTACTGAATCACCAGTGACTGTATATATAAAAATGAATAAAGGCAGGGCTCTGCTGGGCTAGGCCAATAAAGGAATCAACATTTATTGCGCCGAAAATGGGTCACATTCACAGTTTCTGCACTATTGACCTTTCCTGTCATTGTGGCAGCTAGGTGAAACTGTGTGTGAGTGTGCAGACTCCGCCGTTTGGAGCTGAGCTGTCACAACAGAGGCCCCGCCCTGTACGTTGGAGCGAGAAACACAACAACAACAGCCCTTCTCAGTGGCACCGTTTTGGCTCCAGTGCAACAGAAGCTGCCGTTACTCTTGTCTGATGAACAGACTGACCTACTGTACCTGTCTGCCAGCAGGTTTCTCCTGTACCTGTCTACTGATCTCTTTCTCTGATCCGGACCACAAACTCCTCTCACTGGCCTGCATCCAGGAGAGGCAGGTATAGTCATAGTGAAACACTCTTTTCAACAAACAAACAGGATTTTTGTATCACTCTTAGTTAGGCTTCTCTCCGAGTGTACACTTGCCATATGGTGTCAACAACCAAAGCTACTATGACAAAGAAAAGAGAGCAGTTGGGGGGCATTCAAACCGAAGGCGGCCCTCTTTTTAAAAACAATGCAGAGGGCTGCGTAGGGCGTGTTGCTTCAGGTATCATTGAGATGATGAAATATGATCCAGGAAGTCCATTTTTAGGGGTTATCCAAAATCAAGTACAATGCTTACTTTTTTCCAATCAAATAATGAAAACCCTGTGTTTGTAAGCCTTGAAAAAAGTTTGGACTTGAGAATTATTATTATGAACTAGAAGGGCCATTTTAATTTGTGTAAATATATTGCATGTTCCCCCCATTTTTTTTTTCTAGGATAATGCTCTAACCTTCTACTTAGTTTCATGCAAATCTGCTAATCTTACCATAATCCTTCAAACAGAAGACAAATAGCAAACACGATCCCAAAAAGTTATTGGCAGAGATGACAAAGAAATTCTATGATTCTTTAAAAAAATAAAAACCTTTAGACACCCTTATATTCTTAAAATCACAAACCACTACACTGCTTTGGTTTTTTGGTATGAAAAGCTGTGAAATATTTTATAGTACATCCACTTCACCCAGCTTTACCTTCATATCTTCATAACACTATGACTTCAGTCAGAGATTTTCTGTAGTTCCCAGAATCATAGAAAGTTTGTCATGAAGTAGTCTCTTGACGACCCGTCAACCCGATATTAAAATGCAGGGCTCAACGCTAACTTTTAAAAGTGGTTGCCAGGCAGGCATCAGCTTTTGGTTGCCAAAACTGAAAATATGGTTGCCATTTTTAGTCACCTTATATTTTAAATAATTAAGATACTATACAGTTATACATCAACTTAATAATGAAAATGTGACACAAAAGAATTTTGAAATGCTTTACAATAAGTAATTAAAACAATTAGTTGAAACTAAATTGCTAGTAAACTTGTCCACCCTCAATTACTGGTATACTAAATACCAGTAGTGCAGCTGTTGTCATGTTCTTCACAGATCAGTAGTTTCTTGGTCATCCGTTGTCTCCCTTTCAAATTTGGGTTTTCTTGACCTTTGTGCTGACCCCCACCATAGATCCATTGGCCCTTCAGCATTGAAGTCTTGGATTGGCCAGACTAATGAAAACCATTCACAGTTAAGAATTAGATATGAATTATTAATGCTGTAAATTACCTTTAATATGTTTAACTATATTTAAAATGTGTTATAGAAGTGATTATATTTGTATGCCAATATTTTCCTATGGTAAAGTTTTGTTTTGCACTTTTATTTTGGTAGTAATAAGATCGGGACTCATATTTTGAAGGAACTTTTACCGGAAGTGAATGCACAACGTAGCAGAATCATATATAAATGGACGTAGGGTCCGTGACGTCACCCATAGGATTCTGATGAGTTGCCGAGAAGCCCTTAGTAGGCGGAGTCGGCCACTAACGGCTCGACAGTGACGTCAGAGTTCAACTCCCGCCTGCTCCAAATAAGGACAAAGATACCAAGCTAAGGCGGGACCTGCTGCCACCGAGCTGAAAGTTCTAGAGCTAGCTGAAGCTACCAAGCTAAGCTAACATGCTCGCCATCGGCACACTGCCGTGGCATTTTACGTTTCTAAGGTAAGCGGACATGAAACTATTCAGCAAAACTATAGAATAATAATCTAAGTTAATGAGTTTTTAGCATAATACTTCAGAATCTTAAAATCCCTTAACGTTTGTATGCAATTGTGCTAAATTCAACACTGGAATCAAGCAAATATTAATATGTTTGCATGACATTAGTTATTTATATTTTGATATCCCTTAACTATACGTTTAATACATTTAAGTCAAGCTAAGGTACATTTCATGGTAGGTAGTTCTTACCTGTGAGGCCTCCTCCAAACAGCATAATAACCAGACTGTATCATTAAAACTAAGTACCAGTTCTAGATCCTTGACTTTAGACAAACAATTCAAAAGACAACATGTATTTAAAGATCAATCTTTATTTGAATGTGCCTCTTAACCTGATATATTAGTTATACAGTAATAGTATTGACAATCTAAAAAAACTGAGCAACTCAACAGTCAACTTTATGTTTCTTATTGTCTAAAGCATTTATTATTTTCATTTTCCCCCTCTCATATTCAGTGTGGACGGATTGAGACAGCGTGGTGTCCAGAAAGCTGCAGAGACTTCAGGGAGAAACCTCCGTGTGATGGACGTACTGTCTGTTTGTTTGGCCCGGAGAGGAATGAGGGTCTTTC
>NW_011336044.1:44435-83109 GCF_000735185.1 Notothenia coriiceps
TTTATATAATATCGCAGAGCAAAGTTAGCTGCTAATGGTAGCCACCAGAGTGGCTGCTGCTTCCGGTCTAGGCTATGCGGCAGTCTAACACACACACATGACCAAATAAGGACTACGTGGTAGTTCCCCTCGATTCCATTGGCTCTGACGGTTAGAAAGAGATGTCACATGTCAAAATCCAGTAAGGGGAGACAGAGATATGAAAAATCCACCCAAATGGCCCCAGAAGAGGTTTTCTTTTTGTTAAATCTGTCTAAAAAGGTCAAATATCACTTGTTTTGCATCAATCTTGATACAGGGTACTTATTATATGTTGTACTTTGGATTCCTAAAGCTTTTAGTCTACTAACCCATCCTCCAAGGTTAGTTTTCACTATAAGTACAACATATTTTTTGGACGGACACTATAATTTACAGTATTTTACCATGTTCAATCTGAATTTTCTTTAAAATAAAAAACATCTATATTGGATCTGACTTGTCTACATCCAACTGACAGGTTTATCATTACTTTGAGAAAAAAGATTATTAATTTAACCCTTTTAGAAGGGAAGCTATGTTCATTTGTTCTGGGAATGTCATTTTCGAGCCTGAAACCTGAAAAACAGGCTCGGGTTATTAATGTTTTAGAGTTTATTTGCTCGGCAAAGCACTGGCCTGGGTAAAGCATTTCTATTTATGAAGTCATTTACATTTTCGTTATTTCCTGAAGAGAGTCAGCAGAAAACAAACTATGCATTTTTAATAGATGCTGTGACTCAAAGCAGAGTCAATATCTCTCTTGGATTTTACCCAAATTGCTCAGCATAAAACAAAGAATATATTTAATGAATGCATGAAAAGGGCAACCCTGATGTTGTCTTTCAATAACAATAAGTGGAGAAATGATTTCCCCACAGCTGAAGTTTCGATGTAATTGCTCCTCAATGAGCTCCGTAATTTTATTAAAGTTGCCGGTCATCTTGTGGTTTTACCACAACATCCAATGTTCCCATAGTCCGTCAGCTAAATGTGAATGAGCTGTTATGGGCTATGGGGGTGGATTGAATCCCGTCACAAGGGGCAGAGCAGTAAGGCAAAGCCGTTTGAGAAAGAAGGGACAATCAATCGTCAATTGTTGCCAGAGATATGGGCTGTTTATTCAGAGAGAGGGGAAAAAAGATAGGTCTCGAGATAGGCCGGAGGAGACAAAAAACTCTCAGAGGTAATCAAATGTACCCACATTTCTATACGTGGAAGGTTTTTTCAGAGAAAGCCTAGCCAGTGGCTTTGACCTGACTCTGAAATATGAGTTTCCCATCTAAGATAAGAAAAGGAATCAAACAAAGGCAATTTTATTTGAATCTATCAATCTCTAAGTTCCAATTGTAATAGATGAGTATTGTTTGAATTGACAGTCCACATTTCAAGGAAAATCCTCTACCTCCCACAACCCATCAAATGTAATTTTTATCATTATCACTTAATTGGTTCAATAAATAACCCAAGCTCTCTGATGCATTATGGAAGAGGTAATGACGACAAAGATTTGAGAGAGTACCAAACAGGAGTCTGCAAGTCAACCCTAATGAGCACATAGGCATGGGTTTGTAAGAAAATAATAAGATGTATGCGTCAATGGGGACAGAATTGTGAGCAATGATTCAAAAGATGTGTAAAACACAGTTTTCCTTATGCTAATACTGAACGAGGCTTCTTATGCTAATGTTTGGCTACTGAGTGCAAACTCAAACCTAGAGCAGTGCATCATCTGTTCAATTTGACCAGGAAGTGAAGGCTCATCCTGTTAGACCCATCCTCTTACTTTCAAAATAAAATCTAGCCTCGGTCATAGGGTTGTGTTAGTTGAGTTAGATAAAATAATGCAGGTGTGTATGTATTTTCTAAATCATTGTGCATTGATAAAACATTTATAAATTCACATTTTTAAAATATATTTATTGATCAGGTTGTATACAGTGGCTGATATCAGTTATGGTCCACTGTAGCAAATATGAAAAATATATAACTGCTGGCTAACAGAATCACCGACTTACCCATTTTATTTTTCCTATGAATATGTTTTTAATTACTCCTAATAGTCTATTCCCTTCAATTAATAGATTTTCTCTTGGTTGTTCTGCTTCCAGTATAATTGTATGTTTATGTTTTATGCTTTTATCCAATCATATTTCAGCCATCATGTGTTGCCAGGGTGATAGATTTGGAGTTGTCGTAAAAATTGCATCTTTAGCAACCGTTGGTAATGACATTAGGTTGTTATTGATTATTCTGGTGATGTATGCAGCACAGCTGTGCCTACAGAAGACTTGTTGAATTGTGTTATTTGGCTTTCTTGCTGTAGTAATGGCCATCATCATCGCTACATTAGATGTCTGTGATGAAATCGCCTGTTACACTGCGTTTCTGTATAATATTGGTGGTTTCTATAGCTGTGGCATCATACTGATGGTATTAAATAGTTTAAATAATTCAGATAGGACACCACTGAAGGCCTAGGTGTGGATGTAAGCAATATCTAATATGAAAAATACAACATAATCCAATCAGAGAGTAACGTAGGTGCCCTCTAATGATTCTTTGAGATTTTGTTCCATGTCACCTTGCCAATGTTGCTTACCGACAGCGACGAGAGTCTGGCTCTGATTTTTGAGACAAACACAAAGCAAAAATGTCGTGCAGGTTTCCAGTGGAGATTTGGTTTGCGTTCAATAGGACCCGCCTCTGATCATCCTGAGTGTTCCCTCCAAACCCCAGGAGGTTGTGGCAGGCCGGAACGTTCACTTGGTCTCATAAAATCTTGTTTTGCTTTACAGTTAATTACGTGCCTGCATGCAATTACATCAGTACAAAATACATCTAGGTCAATTTAGGTTTTTATGTGGGTCTCTTTTGGGTTTTACAAAATGTAAAACCTCATCATGGGAACCCTAACATTTCCATAACAATGTAACTTCAACACTTTCTTAAAAAACATAGAGCATAATATTCAGGTTTCTATGCAACTGTTTATAACATTTTCATTGGAAAGCAAATTGCTAGAGCTTTGATTAAAATGGAGAAAAATACACAGGAGGAAAGTAAAAAACATCTACGCAAATGTTCTTAATAGCAAATAATTGGTTTAATGCTCCTATTGCTGGGTTTGAATTGAAAAACGATGCAAATAAAGAAGGGAGTCAATAAAAGTATAGATGCACATATGGCAAGTTCGCAGAGGCTATTATTGCGTGGAATGGTTATTGCTGTGAAAATGAAGCGTTTCCTAATTTCTCAGCATTATCTTGGCATTGCAGGAGAATCAAATGGGAGCAGGGCTCAACGCTAACTTTTAAAAGTGGTTGCCAGGCTGGCAACCAGGCATCAGCTTTTGGTTGCCAAAACTGAAAATACAGTTGCCATTTTTAGTCACCTTATATTTTTAAATAATTAAGATACTATACAGTTATACATCAACTTAATAATACAAATGTGACACAAAATAATGTTCAAATGCTTTACAATAAGTAAGTAACACAATTAGTTGAAACTAAAGTGGTAGTAAACTTGTCCACTGGACAAGTTTACTACCACTTTAGTTTCAACTAATTGTGTTACTTACTTATTGTAAAGCATTTGAACATTATTTTGTGTCACATTTGTATTATTAAGTTNACGTGGCTGGGTCTTTCAGCATGACAATGATCCCAAACACACCGCCCGGGCAACGAAGGAGTGGCTTCGTAAGAAGCATTTCAAGGTCCTGGAGTGGCCTAGCCAGTCTCCAGATCTCAACCCCATAGAAAATCTTTGGAGGGAGTTGAAAGTCTGTGTTGCCCAGCGACAGCCCCAAAACATCACTGCTCTAGAGGAGATCTGCATGGAGGAATGGGCCGAAATACCAGCAACAGTGTGTGAAAACCTTGTGAAGACTTACAGAAAACGTTTGACCTCTGTCATTGCCAACAAAGGGTATATAACAAAGTATTGAGAACTTTTGTTATTGACCAAATACTTATTTTACACCATAATTTGCAAATAAATGCTTAAAAAATCAGACAATGTGATTTTCTGGATTTTTTTTTTCTCATTTTGACTCATAGTTGAGGTATACCTCGGATGAAAATTACAGGCCTCTCTCATCTTTTTAAGTGGGAGAACTTGCACAATTGGTGGCTGACTAAATACTTTTTTGCCCCACTGTATATATATATATATATATTTAATGACAGCAGTGTTTAAGCGTACATCCACTGACATTTAGTCAAACCACAGAGAAACAGCCAACATTTCCAAACTTGTTTTTCGATCACTGACCTCTAATGCAGTTCAGTTGTAAGTATAAATGGGTTAACATACCTAACCACTCACAAGATCAACAACTGCTCCTGAAGCTGTTCTTTCTGGTCTTCACAGAACAGCAGCAACATTGACATAATTAAAAATCAATACAGGTCTAATTATGTCCTTACCCTTTCGAACAGAGTGGTTGAGAGAAGAAATGGGGTCTGAAACCCTTCAGACGTGTAATTATCGTTTTTATTTCATTTGCAGTCCCTCAAATAGATGTTTTCTTGGTTACCCTCGGTTCAAACCAAGAGGATAATTCTAAACAATTGCAGAGTAATCTGTGAAAACAACTATGGCCATTTCCTGTCCATTTCAATTTCGTAAAAACCTTGTGAAGTGTGAGATTAAACTGTGTTTTATAGTATTCGTGAGTGTGAGAGCCGGCAGCGCTGACATTTATAAGAAACAAGGCATGGCGGAGATGCTGTAAAAATGAACATCAATGTGGACGTCCAATGCAACCCAGCTATATAACATGGCACTGTTAATGAACTGTGATGCTCTGAAGGTCAGCTGGACTGGATTTGTTTGGTCCATTTGGTTGTCTTATTTAAATCTACTTTAGAAAAAAGGACAATGTGCCCAATTCAATATCGGTAACACAGATCTGTAATTATGACTGCTGTTAAAACTCTTCCTCATCAAACATTGGGCTTAAGTCAACTGCGAAACAGGTTTATTTATTTTCTCATTTACCCAGTCATTCATATGGATAATAAAACAGAGTGCACAAACCGTTGCTGTTTAACCTCAGGTCTCTCCTCCCTGCAAACAAATGTAGGACAGTTTATGGATTCAGGGATCATTTGTCGACTCATAAGCAAATGTTTTACTTCCAATGTTTGATCTGATACAGATTTACTACGATAAATCATCGACTTTAATCTTCTGGTGGGGTATTTAGTCTAGAGACCAGGTACAATAATAGTTTGAGCGAGCAACCATAATTAAGGTACCTTGCTAAGTGAAGATTTTTTAACAGCATTTAAATGACAGAATTTCAAGTTTTACTTCATTTATCTATACCACTTAATAACGGTTTCCTAGTAATCACTGTGTATTGGTTGGTGCGGCAAAACAATAATATTTTTAGCTGACTTTTGGTATGGTCAAATAATGACAAAACAGATATTGGAACATTAGTCAGTAAGTACAAACAAACTTTGATCAGGATATTTTGAGTCAATTCAGTCTCTGCCATGTTTCCATCTCAAACAAAGCTTGCTTTGTAAAAGTTATTATAGCCTCCTGTTATCTGAGTTTCTACGTGTCTAAAGACACAGCTAGAAAGAAATATGCTGTGATGAAACTGGCAAACGGAAGTTGCCTGAATGCTTCTCAACTGATGATGTAAATAATAAGACTTTTGTGGGCAGCCAGAACATTCTCTAAGATTGCAAGGTACGGCTGTAACAGACAACATCAGCCCTTTTTCATTTGTTGAAGTGCTAGACCTTCAAGTCAAAGGAATAGTTTCACTTTGATGAGAAAAAAAGAGAAAGCTGGACATCTTTGGCTTCATTCATCTCTTTGGTATGTTTTTGTGAATTGCTGTAGTTCTCAAAGACTCCCTAGTGTGACCAACATGACCATGCTGTTTACAGTTTATGTCACTTCACAGGATTTCTGGTAACGCAAGTCAATATTTCAAACCCCTTTTTGCCACTGTCACACAGCCAGACGCCTTCCAAGCTCTTATCTACACATTTGCTTACTTAATGTCATCTAAGACTTTAGATGTGATGGAGGGCAGACGGTCTCCAGTAAATGCAAGTGGGTGGCTTCTTTTTTTATCAGTGATGCAACAGATTGAGATCACACATTAGGAATAAAAACAGCCACTTTGTTTATATTCGAGACTTAAGCCGCACATTTTGTTTTTTTAACGAATGATAGCCGACATTATGAAGCGGTGAATGTAGTAGTCATATTTGTAAAATAAACATCTAAAGCCCACGCAGACACACTGTGTCTCCACTTGGTCGCATCGTCAGACATTCATGTTTGAGACTCATCGGATGGAATAAAAAAGTCCCCAGCTGACTGAAGAGAGCTGATCAACAAACCTGCACTGAATAATGACGCTTTTAAAGAAAGTTAAACCACTCACACTCACCGACAAGATCCCTCCGCATGAGTCAAATCCGGGTGAGAGGAGAGCTGAATTTCAAACACCTCAGTCGCACCTCTACTTTAGATGCTGGGCCTTCCCTCAGTCCTGTTTCCATTTGTTCCACCACTTCCCCCTGAATATACACAAGCTAACTGGACGTGCCAGGTTTCATTAAGACTTCAGGGGCAGAGTTTGTGGCAGCTAAATGATCAAATCAGCCTTTGGCAGAGATTAAAAAGGTAGCAGGATGGCTTAGACAAAACCCTAATGGCTGATCAGAAGCACCTTCGAGGTATAAAACCCATTACATGCTCGTAAGTTACAATAAATGAAAGTTCCAGTCAACCTTAACATTTTAAAGATTATAATTGATCCGAGCATCCTGGTGGAAATGTTATTGATAGTCGGGTCATTAGTACGACAACTTGCTCTGTTGATCCATAATCCAAGACCCCACAGTGCGCAGCCCACCACTATCCTGGACTAAATTAGACGTGGCTTATAGACTGTCTACGATTACTGATGCTGAACTCACAATAACACTGCTTCGAGTTTGTAAATGGAATGGTTGAGAGGAAGTGAGAGACGCAGAGACTTCTACTGCAAACTGATTTTAATGGATTTGTCGGTTACATAAATGACATTGATTGTGAGTGGTCTGTTCCAAATGAGGTGAATACTTGAGCAGTGATCCAACATGTTACAGGAGGAGAGCAGAAGGTGGGAGTGGCTGAGTGAAATACGCATGTTCTGCCCTTGGTGGGTGACATTTTGCTTTGTTCATTAGCCCAAACACGTTGACTTCAAGTTCAAGAGCACTCATCTACCGTTTCAGTAATAATTATTCATCACGAACATTAGGAGGAATACTCCTGTAGCAGCCTTCAGTTGTTACTATGAAAACCTTCAACATCATCATTGCCGGGAAATGATGCTCCAAATAAGGCATATGCTTACCAAACATACCTAATGTATTGGCTAATAGCCTGATTAGTCTCAAACATGAGGAATAGGACTCCTCTCATCTTTACAAGGAAGACTCTACATTAAGCATAATATCAATCATATAAATATTCTGGAATCAAATGCACACACTTTTATCCATTCTTTTTGAATGGAGTTTTTCTTTTGTTCTTTTGGGGATTTTAATGGTTTTGAAGAGCATTAAATATGTGAGCTATATTATATATAATATTAAAGAAAATCTGTCTGACTTTTCAACAATCGATGGGGGCGTTGTCTTCGCTTGCATTAGCCTGGTTAGTCTAATAAGATATTATTATTGTCTAAATGTAATCTTTTACAGAAGACACTAAGCTTGCGAGAATTATGAATACACATAACAGCTGCAGTACTAAGGGCAGTGACGTTTTGAGACTGCATCAAAACTAGGATACAAGCCTGAACACAACGTTTACAGCGAGATTATACAGAAACTACAGTTTAAAAAAAAAGAGAAGGTCGAAGGCACTCTTTGGGCAAAATGTTAAAAAGCCTTCAATCGTTAGGCTTTTTCATGGTCAAATTCTAAAAATAGAAATGTCTTTTAAGCTGTAAACACTCTGATGAAAGCTGTTTGTGCTTCTAAGTGGGGTCTAAGAGACATTCGATTAAAGGCTTTCTAAGTTTTCGCCAGAAGAATTCATTGAACCTTTCTTATTTTTTCAAAACGTTTGTGTTCCTTACAAAATAGCACCTTCATCAAGCATTGCAGACCTTTTCTTTTAAATAAAATGGTGTTTTCCTGCAGAAAGTTATACTAAACACTTTTGACTGAATAATAAAAACAAGGAAACAAAGCAAACTCAGCATAAGGTAAACAGGATTAAAACTGATGTTCTAGAAAGAGGCATTTAAACAATTCACTGATAAAATTTGTGTTAATTATTCACAGATGGCACAACTTGTTCCCTGATGTTGAATCTCTGCAAGCGTTGATCTGCGATGATTTGATACTTCAGGTCTTCATCTCGACTCTGACTGACTTCAACCTCAGCCTCGAGGATCCCTGAAGACATTTCACTTCTTCTTTGGATGCTATTAAAAAAGACAACAGGAAAAGAAAAAGAATGACCAGTGAAATCAATAATCTGTACAGCCAGGAAGCAGCAAACAGACAAGAGGTTCCAGTTGATAACCTACATTTTTTGTGAAAATGACAAACACTTTCTTGAAGAAAAAAAAAAAAGACAGTCAATTATCTTCTTTACGCTGGAAGTGCTGAGTCAGTATGCTAAAGCGTCTCCGATAAAGACAGGTCAAACGCAGATTAACTGAGGGGCCCGCCCCAGAGAAAACATGTCAATAAAACACCACAGATCCAGCATTTCACAGCAACAATGCTGCAAATGGCATTGACCTTTGGTAGAGCTCAAAATGGTTAACCAACAGCAAAGTGTGTCCTTCAAAACTAACCCTGGGATGAGGGTGATTGACCGGATATGTAACCGCCTGTCCCAATCTGACCTGCCGTCTCATACAATTAAACGATTCACCCATCAGAGGTGCCTTTTACCCCGAACCACACCGCCATTAGGAGATATTTGTCTCCATTTAATTTCCATTTGCTGCGGATGGTCAGCAAAGCGATTCAGAGACATTATCTGAATCCTGGAGAGGAGGTGCAGCCCGCCATGCAGGATACGGCTGCATGACGGGGCAAAAAAAGGTTTTCGTAAACTTACATTTCATAGTAATGCAGCCAGTCAGTTGTTATCGCTCAAAAGCAGCACAATAGAGCTTGTTTAATGAAGTTTAAATCCAATAAAAGGTTTCTCTTTATGCATCTATGGATACAGTACAAAAACACAAAACAAATGATCTTATACTGTGAATTTAATGAAAGCTCAGCTACCAGGACAGAAAGAAAGACAGAGGTACAATAAAACCTCAAATGTAAACACCATTCATCGAGTGGAAAGAAAGTGATACAAATGCAGATGTCTGAACTGGCTCTAGAGATCTGAGGACCAAATGTACCGGTACACGGAGAAATGCTAAAACTGAGCCATAAATGTGGGAATGGATTTTGGCCACATTGGAGTACTTCTGATAACCCATCTGTTGGCCTACAAAGCAGAAATACTTTGGTATTTTTCAACAACTAAAATATTGTCGAATGCATGCATTTTTTAAAGATATAACACTTTCAGAGGGGAACATAAGGAGTGACTTGGGATGGATGAATACACCACAGCCCTCGACAAAAGTTCACAGTATGCAACCACTGCATACCTAACTCAATCCTGGTCTGCAACTCTTCCTGTCCTGGCTCTCCCTAAATAATCCCCAAGATAATTGCCCCTTTCTTCTCCAGGCCTGATCTGTCTTTATTTTAACAGACGTGGCCTATTCTGCACTACACGGGTCAAATACAGAGTTTTTTTCAAGTAGCAGCTTGCTTGGTTCTAACTCCATAAGGGAACAGTTTCTTAGATGTTCGAAATTAGATAGTCCACTAAATTTTTTCTTGAAATATGTCCATTTCCTTTCAAATATAATGCACCAGCAATTATATTTGTTATTGTGTTTGTCCACAGAGCTCTGAGATTAGATATAACCTTGTACTTGTAACGGGTGCATTTAGCCTTGTTAATCATTTACATACCACACGTGTGGCAACTAGATCTCTTTCACAGCATGCACACCATAAAGCTCAGCGTAGGAAGTGAGATTTGGTTAAGTAAAGAGAAAGTGGTTCATCAAATACCCATACATGTTTTGCGAAATTTTCTGGTGGCAACATTTGCAAATACATTACTTGAAAGCAATTTTTTTTTTTTTATAGAAATACATTTATGTATGGCACAGGCCTTCTGACACCATGAGCCCCCCCTCCCTCAGACAAGACCCTTAACACTGCCTGCCATCATCATGCCATCTCTTTTAGGACTGTTTGCCTTAATGTCAAAAATAATTGAGGAAAAAAGGTTGATATTAATGGTTTTTATTTCCATTTTTATTATCTGTCCTATTTGTTAGATAATCATGCTATATGTTTTTGAAATTGCAGTACCCATAATGCTCTTATGGAGTTTTTCCTCTGCTTACAGTCTTAATCCAGTTCTTACAAGTGATGAGAATTAACTGAATGTGAGTGTCCCAGAAATCAAAATATGCCAGGTGTTTTGTGAAACCTCTTATTATTATGGTTGCAACGTGTTTCATTATGTTTTTAAATAAAGAAGCTTCAGAAGTGTTTTCTATTCTGTTAGATTTTCCTACTTTATGAATGGACCAACATTTCTAAAATACCGCAGAATGACTTGATGTTAAGTAAACATATTTAGGTTATCTGGTCGGTGCAAGCGCATGTTTTTTTTATCAGTAGCAGTGGAAGATGAAGCAACTCAACAGTTCACTCTTGTCAATCATTGACCCTCTGACGTCTGTTTTTTTCATCAGTTCACAGAAAAGACCATGAACAAGTGATGACAGCCTAATGCTTTGAAGAAGCCATACATAAATACGCCATGATCAAGTAAAAAATGGCCCCATCTCACCTTGAAATGTTTGTTTTTTTCCCTCATTAGTTTCATGGAAAAGGCCTCAACACATTATTCAAACCAAGAAGCCTTTTTTTCCACAGCAAAACGAGCCAAAACACTTCTTAATCATCTCGGCTGTTCTTTGGTTTCACTGTATCAAACTCAAAAGACATGTGCTCTCGCTTTCATTATCTGAAGAATAAGTTAGTGTGCCATCACTTATTTTGGGAGCAGAATATGATAAAACCCTCCCACAACTGTGGCGCCATCCTTTTAACGGCTGATGAAATGGATGATTGACTTTCTGGTACTCTGGTGTTGGATGTTACTCACAGCAGCAGCCAGGGCCTGCTCCAGGTCTTGGATGATGTCCGCCTCGTTCTCCAGGCCCACAGAGAGCCGGATGAGCGTGTCACTGATCCCCAGGGCAGTCCTCTCGTTTTCTGGCACTGATGCATGGGTCATAATCGCCCTAAATTATGATAGAAGAGAAGACAGTGTCACATAGATATGAGCCATAAACAGGAAGATAATCATTTTGTTTTAGATTGGATTACAGCACAGACATAGACTTTATAATGGAAATAAAGTGTCCCAATTAAAATCGGTTACAGAGATAGATTATGGATTATTTCCCTTGATATCTGCTGCCCCCTTGTGGTGCTCTAGTAACATTACATCTTTCTTGGGTTACAGTTGCTCAGTTTCAGTTTTGTAAAGTTTGTCACTGTATTGCGGTTCCTGTCACTTGTTTTCGAAACACAGTCTGCATTTTAGTGATGTTAAATACCAAACATTTTAAAAATATGTATGAAATGTTGATTTGGAAAATTCTTTAAAAAGATACTTACGGATGTTCTGCTAAACTTTCATATCCACCAAGACTCTCAGCTATGGCAAACAACTAAAACAAGGAGAAGAAGGAATTAAAACATAGGTCAGACAAAAGATAAGTAACCAACTACAGAAAGTTACCAAACACCATGGTCATATTTTTTGCTAACGTTGAAAAATGTCAACACACTTCAATCTTGTCTTCCTGTGAGAACATGAGCTGAGGACTGATGATTACCTTACATTTAATTATTTTTAGATGCTGTTTAAGCAATCCATTTAGTGAGGACTTGGCCAAGGTGAACACATTTTATGATTTTTGGGATGTACTCAAAAACATTATTTAGATGCAGTTAGTTTTATGGCAGCCCTTAAATGTGCAAATTGCAACATCATGTTTATAGCACCCTTTTATGAGTGAAACATTGTAATTACTGTTTCACCTCAGCAGCTACGGGACAAATCTGCAAGTAGGACTTCAGTGTTTTGCTAAGGCGCCCTTATAGCTGTGGTTTAAATGTTGTTTCACCAGTCTGGGAATCTATTAAAGTCATTTTGAAAAAGTCACTTCACAGTATTGCCTTTCTACAACACACAAAACTGAGCAGCCGATAGTGAATACCAAAATTAACTGTCAAATGAACCTTGAGGTTACTGAGGAAGGCGCTGGCGTGCTCCAGTTGCCCCTTAATGTAGAAGGTGATCATCCCCGGACACCCGGTGCATTGTTTCTTCATCACTTCATGCTGGGGGTGAGAGGGCAGGCCTATGTAGAGGGACAGTTAAAAACAGTCAGGTGATGCCTATAAGATGTTTCTTCCTCACTTAAATATGGAAAAAGTTGGTGGAATGGGTTTAAACACGCTGGTCATTTGCATTGTTATTTCTGAATATCCATGCAAGCAGTTCAGAGCTTCTTTGAATTTGAGTTACAGACCATATTTATTCTAAACATGCTCTTCTAGTTTGTTCTAACCCTTGAATGTTTACTCCTCCTTTGTTTCACACTGCTATTCAAGCAGCTACAGGTGAAGATGTAGGTTGTAGTTGTAGAGATCATAGAAGGAAACGATAAAAAACACCAAAATGCAAGGGTTAATGGGAGGCGATGAGTTAATAACATCCGGCAGCCAGCTGGTAGGAATGATTAGCAAACCTTACATACCAAAATCAAAGGTTTGTATGCGTTTTGTGCTAGTATGACAATCAGAAAGCAATTAGAGGTAGGGGTGATGAAGAATCCATTATCCTTACATAAAAAAGACAAAACATGTTAATATTTGTCAGCAGAGTTGCTTATGAGAAAAATGGAGCATTTGCTCATGTGCCCAAGTTTTTAACGATTTAGCAACAAGTCTTATATCTACATACATTAGTAAACTATTAGGTAGCGACAACGGCCACACCTTTGTAAATATCCGGTTTGGTAGGGGGGGGTTGTATTTCACACTTGTTTGCTACATTAGAGTGACAGTTTACCTGGGAAAATGACTTTCTCCACCCTGGGATCTGCCTCCAGGAACTTGGCAGCAGCCATGGCGTTCTTAAAGTGGCACTCCATGCGCAGGTGAAGTGTCTTCAGTCCACGGTTACACAGGAAGCAGTCAAAGGGAGACGGTACACATCCCAGTGCTGAACCATGGCATGACCACATGGGTGGGGAGAAAATGAGGTCACAAAGCTTCCCAAAACCCAGATCAGGCAAACAACAAAAGCATAAACAAAACCTCCTTCTGAAGAGCTTTTTAATTGGTGCAGAACATTATACTCTGGGGTATATGTTGGTTGTTTAGTGAATGAATGTAGGTCAGGTTGAAATAACCAGTCCACCAAATACTGTTGCACAGCAGGATATGAGCTTCATCTATGAATCCAAAACTTTCTGAGGTCTGTGACTGGAATTTACATTTCATTTTCAGATATAAAAGTGGTAACACCAGAGTCACTAAAGATTTGGCTTCTTCTTTGATGCCCAGAAATCACTTTGGAAGGTATTTGCAGACTTTCTGTTAAATGACTTTATTGCACTCTTCTATTGTTATGTATACCTAAAGCAGTCAGTCTTGTCTGTTAGAGCTAGTATTGTGCTTTGATAAGAAAGGCCACCTAATTGTGACGTCTGTAGTCAACACGCTATAAAAGACTACAATTCCCACGGTGCCTCCTCTAAAGTGACAGTGATGGGCAACCTGCTAGAAAGACGCTGTCGAGGAACAGTTTTTAACCGTATAATTACCCTTTAAGTTATATAAGCATTATCAAGAAAGAAATAATACACAAGTTGTTTTTTATTTGATTTTGCTTATTTGTTTTGAATATTGTAAAGGACTCTTTTCTTTGTTGCAAATGTAAAAGTTGGTTATTTTATTTTGAGCAAACACATCGCTTAATACCATCCAAACCATCGGAGGCCAAGCAAATCTTCAAACTGTAAGTAATATAAAAGGAAGAAAACTAGTTCAAAATGTCTGTTTAAGGCGTATAGTGGCTTGATAGATAAACAAGGAAGGAATCCACGACATGTAAAAACAGGTTGTGTTAACCAACATGACATTTTGCATTTAGTCAATGCAGACTGCTTAAGTAGTTTTCTATGTTGTTCTTTCGACTCACCATTTTGCAGAAAACTCAGTCGCTCAAACAGGTCATCTCGGTTTGTTGAGGCCAGACCCATTACCACGTCACTGTGCCCTTTCAAATGAAAAGAAAGGAAAAAATGTTACTTTGATATTAATGTGTATGAGTGCATGTTTGAGCTATGCCCGTCTATGAATGTTAACAGATTATTTTATTATATAAAATATATTTATACAAAACAATTCCTTGAATACAAAATATTGAGGTAGATCAAGTCTTGTCATGTCCTAGAAGCTTTACAAATGAGCTGTTTGCCGGTGAAAACTACTGACTGCAGGTCATTCTCATTCCTCATTTTGAAACATAACCATGCAGGCTGATGAATTAATTTAGTGTTTTTCATCTTTGGATTATATTACATTGTAAATAAATCTTATGCTAGTGAAATAAGTAAATGTGCAGAACCTACCGTTCATGTATTTGGTAGCTGAATACATGCAGATATCCGCCCCGAAAGCCAGGGGGCGCTGAGAATACACAAGGCAATAACATGGGTTAATTAAGGACCTTTTTCGACATGAGCCTTTCATTTGATAGCCGGAAGCTATTAAACTGCCGTTTAGAAATGAATCGAGCATGAAGTGTACATCTGTCACTCTCACCTGGAAGTAGGCAGACATAAAGGTGTTGTCCACGACCACCACTATGTCTTTGTTGAACTCATGGGCCAAATCAGAACAGACCTTGATGTCCACAACCTTCATGGTGGGATTGGTGGGCGTCTCAATCCACACCAGCTACAGAAAGAAGCAGCAGGTTTAGGAAGGTGTGGCAAAATTGTGGTGCTCAGTTTTGCCCTTTTTCTGCTTTCACTATACCTCTAAAATATAAATTACTTGTTGAGTTCAATACATTGAAACCATTTTTGTATTGAACATTAACCACTCAACTTAACATGGAAGACACCGATACAAATAACACATCAAAAATAATGATTATAACATTTAAAGTGCTGTTTTCTACTGATGCTACCTTTTAAATAATTAAATTAGTCCCTGGGTGTAACATCTCGCACAACGTGTTTATTGTTGCGAAATTTTTCATAGCAATAACAATTGAAAAGACAATATTATACAGCCCTAGCAATGACTGTTATTGGAAAATATCTGCAAGACAGCTTACTTACTGCACCTAGAACCGTCATAACACAAAGTGCTGACTTACAATGACTGCTTTGAAATTGGCTAACACCAAATGACACACCCAATTATATGACATTTTATTAAAATAAGCCTTAAGCAGCAGCTATAAAAAGGACGGGGTGATAAAAAAACTGTTTGAAGAGAGACCAAAGAAAAGAGACGAAACAAAGTGCACTTTATTAAAGAATTATTCTTTGACTTACTTTGGTGTTGGGCTTGAGAGCGGCCTTCAGCAGCTCTGGCTTTGTAAAGTCGGCAAAAGACACCTCTGTACCAGTTTGAGAAGCAATTTTTTGGAAGTAGCGGTTTGTGCCTTGAAAAATAAAACAGTTTATATTCCACGTGTGGTTCAAAACCAACTCAGGAGAGAATATGCTTCCACTTTTACACTATTAACTATTGTGTGAGGAAATGGTGGGCTTCTCGTGGCGTATGGAAATGGTTGTATCATATTATTCTACACAGTAATCAGTAACAGAGTGGTGCCTCACCTCCGTACACGTCGTCCATGCAGAGGATGCCATCTCCCACCTTGAGCATGTGAGTGATGGTGACTGTGGCTGCCAGCCCCGAGGCAACAGCAATGCCTGCAGGGAAAAAGCACAACAGTCTGTGAGACCTGGTAAGCCCGCATCACACCGTCCCGAAATTGACACCCGATGGACACACGAATATGGAATTGTGAATTTCGCACGAAGATGGCCCCGAACCACACACGAAGGCAACATTTACATTACATTTAAGACATACAACTGCAACGAAAGTAACACAAACAATTATGATAAAGTACTATGATACTGTACTGATATTTTCAGACTTTGTTCTTTACTTTATCCGTCGTTATATGTAGAAGATATTAAGTTTTCTCCGTAATGTTGTTTCCATAGCAACAACTTCCAGTCAACTCGCCTTCAAAATAATATATTATATCCTTTTCAGTTTCACAGAACACAAATTGGGTTATTCACATAATATGTTTACATGATTTTGTTGTGCAATAAAACAACCAGATCGACACACGATAAAGGAAATGTTCAAATTCGGCTCTGATCGTAGCAACATCGGGCCATTTGTGAGGGCATCTTAAGCCTTCGTATGACCGCCGGTGGAGTTTCTCAGGCTCCGGCAGCAACTTCGTGAGCGGGGGCAAAATCTTTGGCATGCCAAAAAATTGCCGAATTGGCCAATTTTGCTCTTCGTAAGGCGCATCTGAGGGCATCTATCATCGGTGACCGATGATAACACGAAGATGACACGATTTGACAAGATGCCCTCACGAGTGCCTTACGAAGTTACCGCTCACGTAGTTTCTGCCGGAGCCTGAGAAACTCCACCGGCGGTCATACGATGGCTTAAGATGCCCTCATGAATGGCCCGATGTTGTTACGATCAGAGCCGAATTTGAACATTTCCTTTATCGTGTGTCCATCGGGTGTCAATTTCGGGACAGTGTGACGCGGGATTTAGGGAATAATTTGCTTAGGTATTCAACCTTTGACACAGTTCATCATTTCCTCCTCTCACTGTCTCCTTTCCCATGGCATAGGTCTACGGCCTTGGGTATTGCTGCTATCTCTTTTAAGGAGGAGCAGCTTGGGCGCATTGTTGTTGCCAGTCTATGACAGAGCACAAGCCGCCATGAGGTAGTTTACTGTTCAAGGACGAAGGTTCCCTGGCGCGCACTCTTTTCTATGGACGAGAGCTCTAGTTAGGTTCAGGGTCCATAATGTTTAGTCTCACTGATGAAGAATGTTGATTATTACACTCCGAATTAGTTAAAACCTCGAGCTACAGAAGGAGTCCTTCAGAATTGGTTTGGCAACAGCTGTGTCAACTTGTGTCTTGTCAACTCTCCGGTCGTTACTCCAAATAAACCACCAGTGTTTGACATCAAAACTCCAACTCTCCTCGTGTCTCTCTGAGTCCTGACTCTCCATTGCTACAGAAGTTTCCCTTACAAGACCAAACATCCTTCTTTTGTCAGAGGAATCACAGGCGGAAAATCCATTTCTTACATAATGATCAATGTTTGAGTCATATTCAACAATTTGCTGAATCATTCCTTCTTGTAAAATATGCATGTCATGATTATGTGGGCATCTGTTATAATAGCATCACTTACAATACTTGGCTCCATCCACAGCAGCCACAGCCTTCTCAAGACAGTCTCTTGTAGGGTTCCCACTCCGGCTGTATTCATAGCCCTACATAAAAACATGATTAGAAGATATTTTAGTAACCTAAATCAACATTTGTAATAGTGCACTGTGTTTCCAACAACAACAAAAAGCAGTGTTTTGGAAGAAAATCAGTCAAAATACAAGTAAGGGTAATTCAAGACCCCTCTGCTTAGTTGTGCTTTAATACATTTGAGCCCAGCAGGAAAAGAACACTGGAATCAACCTATCATAGAATCTTCGTTGACTTTAAACCGAGTCTAAATGCTAGGCTCACAGGGTTTAACGTAACCTCCAAACTTGTTTGCGCTTGCCACCTTCACCTGCAGCCAGCGCTTACAAAAAACACATCAAAAATAATGATTATAACATTGAAAGTGCTGTTTTCTACTGATGCTACCTTTTAAATAAAAGGGCTTACAATTGTTGGATCCTTTAATAATAAGATGGGAGTGTATACACGGGTGAAACTGTGAGAACCACCAGGGTAACTGAGAGAAGAACAACTCACTTTCAACAGAGCTGCAAAAATGATTTGAGTTAGTACTTGACAACTACTAAATTGAACGTGAACTATTTTGATCATTTGGAATTCAGTAATTGTTTGAGTCAATCCAGCTTAAAAAATATAAGTATTTCCCGTTTTTGTTTTGTTTCCCTCTATGGGAGTTAACTGAAATATCTTTGACTTGTGAACAAAACAGGACATTTGAGGTCGCAGCTTAGGCTTTGGGGAACATTGATATGTTTTCACAATATTTTGTCTGACATTTTATAGACGCAACATTGAATCAAGAAAAGAATGAACAGATTAAATTGGGAATTAAAATATTTGTTATTTTCCGCCCTACTTTCCCAAGCATATGTTAGACAGCTGGCTATGATAAAGTCTGGATGTTGTTGAGTCATACATGGGGCTGTGGTAAAGCAAACAGTGGATAAGCTTTATGCAACTGTTGCTGTCAGAGTAGTCAACCCATTTCTGAAAGAGCAGCAGCTGCCGTTTTGAAAGGTAAAATATATTTTCCAAACGTGGTGAAATGGACGCATTGTGAGCTCTGTGAGGATATTGTGGGAGTACATACCAGGGTCCACAAAACAAGGTTGAGAGGTCAGAAGATCACCGTATGCGGTGTATAGGCGTATTTATTTTAGTTTGACAATTTCATTTAGGAGGCCGATGTAGCTGTTAATTCTATATGCTTCGAGATTAGCCTTACAACTGGGAAACATTAAACACTCATTCCTTCCTTAATACTTAGTGTGAAAAAATAAACATGAGTAAGCCTAAATTACCTCTGCTCTCAACACCTTTTTATGAGCTTTTTGTGTGAGAGTTTAATAACAATGGCACATCCAGAATGGCAATATGTAAAACAATTCATGACTACTACCTACTTTTTAATCTTTTTTTTTTTTTAAACCTTGCTTGCAAAAAGCTTACTACCTGAACTACAGGGAACATTTGGAAGTGAGTGAGTAACTTGAGTTTAACCCACAAACCAGTTTTAGTCTGGATTCCCAGACATGGCCTAAAGGGAAAATACATCCAGTCAAGATGAATAGTAGTTTGGAATTATTGAAATACTTTATCTATCTATCCATCCATCATAGACAAAAGAGTGATTCAGTCAATACTGATTATATCTTTAAATATATTCTGATAACTATAGCCTATGTATATGTTATCAGATATATGTATATTATATTTAGCTTCAGAGACATAATGTTAAATGACTTTAATTTGATTTGAAAAAACAACAAACTAACATGTTCCGTTATAGCCCACGTGAATGAGGCTGAATAAGGTCTGCTTCCTACATGTGCATACCACCGGAACATAGCGTCACCCCTTGAGGAACAAGACATATCGGGCTACTTACGGCGTGGTTTCCTGGTCCGAACTGTTTGAATGTGGTAGAAAGGGAAATCGGCGGCACTACAGCCATTGACTTCCATTGCTCCGGTTCCTGGCCGACGTGAATAGCATCAGTGGCGAAGGATTTGTACGGCTCTCTAAAGCCGGCGAACAAATCGCTCTGCTCTTCTGGTTTGTGGTTTTGATCCATGGCAACGCGCTCCTCTCAATGTGTAAGCTACCAAAGTGCAATGAGGCTGGTTATGCATTGCCACTGTTCCTTACAGTCCTTACGTATATCGGGGAAACGTGGACGTGCACGGCTCGTCTCTGTGAGCCAATCAACGCCCATCAACAAGCGCAGGAAGGCTCTGATTGGTGGTTCGGCGGGGGCGTCCAACACACATGACGCAGAACGTTGTTTGCGTGCTTGTGTGTGCGCTGTAGTGATGCAACGTTTCCTGTTGCTTGAGTAAGAGGGGCTACCGGTGTCTTTTGTATTTTACTTTGTTTCAGATTTACTTAATTTATTCAATGAGTTTAATAACCTCAATATGGTTTTATTTGTATTTATTTGAGGTCTGTTGGTGATGTTTTCAACAATTGACAGACCACTATGAAAAGAGTGTCCACATTTAAATCTAGATTAAGAACCTGTTTTTTTTACAAAACTAAAAGGAATCAACAACTTGTTAATTTCTCTCTAACCAACACTATAACATTTGTTGGTTAACATATACATTTAGTTCTGTGCATGTGTGTCCTCATGGCACACATAACGGACCTTTAGCTGTGTTTCCATTCTTGAGCCATAGGGGGAGGAAGTGCTCTGTCCTGACGGTCCTGACTCAGTGGAGCACTGGAGGTCTGTACTGTTTCAGCCTACTGAAACCTGTCCTCGCGGATGAGCCAGACCCGTGTCAATGAGTCCAAACTGCAGTGTGTACTTTAAAAGTACAATCAAGATAGAAACCAAGTAAGTTCACTTACTTAAATCATGTACAAGTGAGATAAGAACACTCATTGAATTGGGTTTAAAATATTGAAATGTAGTAAATCTTAATGCCTTGATTTATTTTATTTAACTTGTTATGTGTTTTGTTTTTATGTCTACATCATTGTCTTGGCAAGAATGCTTTTGAAAAAAATATTTTAATCTCAACTAGACTCTTTCTCTGCTTCCCGACAGGATCTGAAAGTGGAATATCCTGAGTACTTTTTACTAATATTTTCTAAACCTAAATCAAGACTTTGGACTTCTTTAGGCTATTACACTAGGTTGACTTTCGGATGTTATTGGTGATGAAACGACTAACTTACATTGATATGGGCAAGTGGAAAGACTTTAAATTAAATCATGAACATTTCAAATCGTTGCTTTAAGATATTGTTATCAATAGAGCAAAAATATGTTATTGTATTTGTATTCTAACAAAGTGTCTGTGTGTGATATGCATTACAATACAAAATGTTTTCACTGACGATATTGCAATTTCAAAGTGACTCAAACATGAATCTTTTTTGTATCTTTATTATAATTTTGATTGAAAAATATATTAAAATTATAATGATTATCATTTGTTACACTAGGATAGCCATTTTGCTATATTATACAAATACAATATGTCAACTAAATAATAACCTGTCTTTATCTAAATTTCTGATATGGTAATGTAGGAAAGTTAGCATATAGATTAGAGTAAAACCTACGTCACTTCCGGGCAAAAATTATATAATATATATAATTATAATATATAATTACATAATATATAATTAGATAATAATTGATAATTAGATAATAATTATAGCCTAATATAATATAATAATCTCCACCTTCCTGTGCCTGATGAATTCCAACACAGATAAATATTGTCAGTAGTTTATAGAATAAAATAAAAAATAAAAAGCATTCTACTTACATATTAATAGTAAAACCAGAGAAACTGATAATTTTGCAGTCCTCTCTTGTTTTTTTCCAGAGCTGTATTATTATTAGGTATAATAAGCTAGTGACCGTTGGTAACCTTTCCTGAACTCTCGCGATACTACGAGGCGGAAGACATTAGCCGAATCTTCGGTACTAGTCAACTGGAGGCGCTTATGTTGTGCAGCTACCAGCGTCAGTTTTGAACGATAGGAGGGGAGCGAAGTGTTTGTTTTTATAGTAAACCGGTCAACTTTAGCCTCTACTTGTCCGAGTAAACTATCGTTTTAGCCCGTCCGGTAGAGATTAAGTGTGTTTCATGTTGTGCAGTTTACTGTGCCTGAGTAAAGACCTCCAACTGGCGGATCGCATCAGTTCGCCCGGAGGGTCACCGTGAGCTCCGTGCCCTGTGTAGAAAATGACCGGAGAGAAGATCCGTTCCTTGCGCAAGGACCACAGGCCGAGCAAGGACGAGGATTTACTGGAACCGGACGAAGAGGCTGCAACCGGGACGTTCACCGCCTCCAAGACAAACAACAAGAGCAGAGCGAGTAAAATCTTCAGCAATCACAAGTTAGTCAAGTCTTCATCAACACAGCAGCAGCACCTACAGTCGCAGGTTAACGCTAACACCAACACACTGTCAACATCCGATGTCATCGATGACAACAACAAGAACCCCATCATCCGAACGGGGCAGGACTTCCCGGTGCATGAGTGTGTGTTTAAAGGAGATGTCCGCCGTCTGTCTTCACTCATACGGACACAGAATATCGCCCAGAAAGACGTCCATGGTGAGTCAACCAGCTGCCTATCCCTCAGCCCTAAAACAGGATCCCCCAATTGTAAGGTCCAGTGAAGCGTATGTTTAGTTCGCTAATATGCCATCAGTCCTTAGCAGTACCAAATAGGCGAGGCTTTTCCATAACAAGGCCAAAATATAGGAATATTTTGATTCCTCCACTTTTTATTTCCTCCTGCCCATTGCCCACACGTCTATAGAGTAGAAACGTGTTTAAGAATGATTGTTTGCTTAAATACCTCCTCCCAACTAAATCACGGATATTCCTTAGTAACTACAGCTAGCCACAAAAGTCTCTCAGATTTAACGTATTTGGTTAAATGCTTATGTGAAAGTTGGTCCATACCATAGCCATTTTGTTTATTTAGAGATTGTTTGCAAGACTTTTTCCAGACTGATAACACCTCTTCTGCAGGACAAAGTCTGCTCAGATAACGCCACACTTTCCAGAGAAACCATCCCTGAACTAACAAAGGGACGAGATTGTTTAGTTCCGGTTCATGTCCAGAGATAAAGGATGGCCTGTAGGCAGCTTGTGCTCAGTGTCATGGTGGAATGTGCTCTGTCTTCAATTCAAAGCTTTGATGTGGAGCACCACAACAAGGTGTCAAACAGTTCGCCCAAGCGTGCTTTTGGAACTTGAGCCTTTTGTTGAGGTTGATATGATTCAGTAGCAGCAGTTTGTGTGTATACGTGCACATTAGTTTAGCCTCCACAGGATACAGGCTAAAGCATGTCCATCACACAAGGAGAGTTTTATTAAAGATTTCATTATTTACATTATTAGCCACACAAATAGCAAGTTTAATCTGTTTAATTGTCAATTCATCAACATCACAAAAACATTTACTTACTGAACCTGCACTTGTACTTGTATGCTCAGGTGTTCTGAGATGTCCAGTGTAATAGGCTGTAACTAACATTTATTACTTTTTCCAAAAGATAGTGCCAGTCATGACAGCACCATCTGAATTGTATCTAGATTAACCAGCATATGGATTCTTGGAAGGCACATTTGCTAGTACAAATTTAATTGAATTCACCGGCTCCATATACTGTTTATTACAACATTATCCGGTGGGACTGCTAGCTGATCCCTAGGTTGTATTTGTACACACATCAGGGCTCTTACCGTCAGGCCCTGATGCTTTCCCACCACTTTCTCTTGGAAGAGAGAAGCCTGGAGGAGCTGAAAGGGCAGTTTGGCTTCCTCATAAGGGATTCTCCAACGCTTATGAGGCACATTTCAGATAACAAGGAAAACATCTGGGCTTTTCCACACCTCACTCAAATGTACCCAAATGCATTTGTATTAGAAGCATTTAGTGAATTTATTTATTTTAACAAGCCATGTCCCTGACTGTTAAATGCATCATATTTCAAGGGTATGGCCGGTTAATGGACTATACTATTGCTTGTCATGGTGGGAGAACGCACAATAGGCATAAATGTACCATGTCATTTGGAATTTCTGGATTCTGCCTCCTAATTTAAACATCTAATCCAGGCTGACTAGAGGCACAGGGTTTATCACTGAAACTCGTCTCTTATTGTTATTATCAAAGCAGACAAAAAACTATCCTTTTTTTTCTTCTTCAGGGAACACACCGTTGCATCTTGCCGTCATGATGGGGCACAAAGGTGAGTAATTCTTAAAGATGCACCACCATATGGTTTATTCTTGTTTGTCTCTCTAGCGTTCTAATTTGGTCGCTCTGCAGGTCTGTGTGTCGTCTTGTTTTTGTTTCTGTGTATTTGTGTGTTTCAGTTTGCTTGCCCTGCTTTGTGTGTGCATTTGTCTGACTAATCACCACCAGACATTTCTCACAGATCAACACAAAGAATCCCAGATGGCAAGATGCTCATGGATGTATACAAATATTGTGTTTATGGATTCTTATATTGCCCGGTCAAAAACAGAATTGAACAACAAATATTACATTTCATACATTTATAGAGAAAGAACCTATAAATGGGATTAGATAATGATGACAGAGCAAGAAATCTGATCCTCTCAGTGGCTAAAGTCTCTTGTTCTGATTGATGTGTCACCACTGGCTCAAAGACTAATAGTTTGAGGCTGGCAAAGGGGGTAATTAGTTTACATAGGAGGTGTCATTTTCAACTTCCATATTATTTGCCCTCCTTAATACTTTGATGCTATCTTCTGTGCATCAGATGTTACTTAGTTACTATCATAGTTTCTAGTTGATTTTATATCAGTTGTGAAAAATATGTCACAAAAGGTGTTAACCTCAGATGTCTCAGCTCTGTGCATTTTCCCAAAAGGAAATAAAAGTGGTTTATTTATGTAACAAGTCCTAGAAGAAAAATCTGTTTTGTGTATAAAATAAATATGTCACGATGTATCGAGGCCTTGTAGAAGTATTTACCTGATTCTTTTCTTAGCTGAATTGGCTGGACTGAAAGCATGTGCTTAAAATATTAATGCATTTCAAGAAGACTTCCCAACATGCTATTGAAAAATTAATCCCCCCCTCTTCTGCAGCAGGTTCTCAGGGAACATTTCAAGCATAGGGTTACTCGTCGTTCACGTTCTCATTTGTTTCGTGTCTGTCATTGTAGCAAGGGTTTCAAATGATTTCGCATTCGGAAATGTCAATCCTGTGGACAGAGTGAAGTCCCTGTCTCTGCCTATCGGTAATCCAGACAGTGGATTGCCAAAGTGTAGTGGCGGATGGGAGGCCATGGATTTGATTTAGCTAATGAGGTTGCCTATCTCTTGCCTGAGCTGCTAGCCTGTCCTCTAGGGATGCTCTGGGCAGACAGGCTGAAGGCTACAGCATGAGATCATAGTCTGGGTGTGGCTGGTCTGTTGGGATGGACAGGACACGGCTCTCTTTGTGTATGGTGTGTGTTTATTATTCACCAGGCTGCAAATGACAGAAGTGCATAGACTCTTACATTTGACCTTTTCCTATTGCACAGCTTGTTAGTTAAATAAAAAACTGAGCATAATACATTTAGTTGGCATGATTCTATCATTGGTAACTGAAACAACAATGAGAAAGAACCAAACAGCAGTGTGCACATGTACTTTATCGTATAATATACTACAGTATCTTCATCAACTCTCTCTCATAATTGATAACTAAACATTTAGAACAATAAGGTACAATTATGTAGCCACACTAAAAAACTGAAGAAAGAAACTTAGAGTACTCGAAAAATATTTATTTAATATGACTCAACTGTCAAAATAATATGATTAACACAGCTTCCTCCTGTTTCCTGTTTGGTGCCATCAAAGGACAGAATCTGTTTTCCTTTTGTCCCGAGGTTGTACTATATGTTTGCAGGGCCACACAGATAACATCTCTAGATATTTTAAATGTGTTTCAAAGACACAAGATAACAACCTAGTGAGTGTTTGGAGCCAAATTGCCAGTCTGGCAGGGTTAGTCTTCCTGAGTTGGCACTTAGTAAAATGTTATTGGGTCATCACTTAAAAAAAGAGCAGCCCGTTGAATCAAGAGAGGATATTAGAGGCTCATTATACATTTACACTCGTTTTACCTCTGGGAAAGCCAACAACATAGGTGATGTTATACAGTGTCACTTTTTCTTTAGAGCCTGCAGCAATGTGATTCTTCAACTGCTGTTTGATGCGCTCTATAAGTGCCTGATCGATGCCGAGGTGGGCAGAAAAGCCATTTTTATAAATGTACTCAGCCTGGACAAGAATGGGTGGTGATGGTGGGGGCTGTAACAGCCCACAGAGCCTCTTGACAAGTGCCCAATCTGTAGCCACCGCACGTAGTGAAGCATTAGATTAGCACTTTATTTCTCCATCCTGCTCTGCCTCCCTCATTTCTCTGTTAGAGTTCTTTGTGAATCGAGCCGGACTTCCACCCAGCTGCTGCACATTCAATCAACCCAGTAACCCACAGGGAGGCTTCCCTTATCAATACCTCATGACTGGGTATTGAGTCGGACAGAAACCCATTGCTTTGAGTTATAGGCTGCATGTTAATGTATCAAGGAGGCTCTTTCGATTCCATTCAAATGAATGAACTGCTGTTTGATTAGTATTTCCCAGCTTCCTACCATAACAAATAAAACCAACTCAAAAGAACCACATTTACGTAATATTATGTCATAACTGTATTGTATGATGCTGAGAGCAGAATATAGGTTTTTTCAACAGATGACTTCAAACATGTTTTTGCAATCAAATCTTTATTTGTTTTCCTGCTCATTTCAGAATGTGACAGATTACTAAAGAGGCCTGCTTGTGTTGTTGGATCAATTGATCAAGAATGATTGTGATTGGTTGCATGAAGGACCCGAAACCACTCCAAATGATTTGTTATCAGACTGACTTCTCTTGTAAATCAGTCAAATTAGAACTGTGCAAGTTTTCCTTTTGCATCAAGTGCTGCTATAATGCTACTATAGCGTATGCACACAATGCTGAAATCATATATCGTACAGCCCTAACTCCAGTCATTGAAATATATTTTGGCTATATTAGTTAATCCTCAAAGCCAAAGAGTCCACTGCTTGTACCTGAAAGCATGACGCGAGAACAGAAGCTAGCAGGTTAGCAGCTTAGGACACATTACACTTACATAATGTATATCTGCTAGTCGTTATTATTACACAATCATTGGTTGTAGTAGGGTGATATATAGGTGAAAGGCCAGAGGGAATGCTGGCCTACGTCAGAATGCAAACGCTCGTGCACTCTGCTGCCTGTATTTTCCAGACATCAACTTCTGTTATCAGCTGTTCCTAAACCGAGCACGGACCAGACTAATGCATAAACACATAGGTCTGCTTTTCTGTTTGCTGATGTAAAGCTCTTTGCGAGGCACTTTGCAGTTACATCAACCCTTTCCAGTGCTAACTCGGCTTCTTTTTTACTAAAGCATGCCATATAGTTGATATTAGTCAATCTTTCTAAAGTGCTGAGACCTGGAAAGAGTTCAACGTGCAGATTTTGTGAAGCAGAATTAGACAGAAGTTGATAAGACAACAGATTCCGACTCGTCATAAGCCAAGTCTTTGAGCCTGAGCTGCTCTCCTGGTACGAACACAATAACTTCCCATTGGTCTGTCTTTATTCATTAAGATTTTCTTTGCCATGCTCGCACATGGAAGCAAGCTGCACATTAGAGCAATGGTGTTGCTGATAATTGCTTCATTAAAGAATATAGACTAAGTGATTTGGGTCCTGTCACAACACACCTTTTTATTTTCGTGTAAATGCACTTGTGGGATTGCCACACTCCTCTTTTCTTACATTGTGTGGAGAATGTGTTTAATTAGGAGTGTTTCAAAATGTATTCTTCCCTGTCATAAAGAATGCATGAGACCCTGACCTCTTTTCATTAATTAAACATTGTGAGTATGCAGCTCAGTGTGATCTGGTATTCCAGAATGTTATGTGTTGCGCTCTCTTTTCAAAAGGTAGACGGTTTTTAGTTGTAGTCTTGGCCACCCAATTGGCACTGTACGCCACTACGTCGGCTTTCGTGCTAATGTGAAGCAGAGATACAAGTCTGAACATGAAGGAAGTTACCAGTTTGAATTTGTTTGCATGACTAATATGGGGGATTCAAATGAAAGAAGGGCTGTATTGAGAGTTTCTGCATCAAGTTCCTGCCCTATCGAGAGCGAGTCCATATCCACTCAGCAGCAGACTGTTAGTATTCAGCCTCTGGTTTGCATTTCACTGGTTTGCTGCTCACAGGCCTGTGACTGTGACAGCTCCTGCCCAGCGCTGAGACAGAGCCACACAGACGCCAACACTATAATGAATGATGTCACGGCAAAAATGACGGCAGAGCCGGAACAACAGGCTTTCGTTTTTGGCTTGCTGCAGTTTGTTGACAGGCTGCCTGCAGAGAGAGATCTCGCTATGGAGAGAAGGATGAGGCTCTTTGGCTGTTTTCCCATTGTTGGAATTCAGGCACAGCTCTGAGGGTGACTCTGCACAGTGCCAGGGGAAGTTTGACATTTGATTCCTGAGAATAATTCCTCATTTTACAGCAGTATGGATTCTAAAGAGGGATGTTCAGTCTTGCATAACTGTAGTTCCCATATGGCTCTGGTTAATGGGTCAGCTGACATCTCAATCCTACACACAATCTGCCCTTCTATTAAAGCAGGATGATTTATGCTACAGAAAATGTACAAATCACAAAGATGTGAACATGCAATCAGACAACATTTTCAACTGATATATACTGCAAAGTGATACAAGTGTGATCAAATGGAAGCATGTGATCAGGAACAGGAAACACACAAAGAAAGATTTAAGCCATAAAAGTAGAGTTGATTTCGTTTTCTCGGCTGGTTTGTCTTAAGATTCGAGCTGGACTCAATATTAGAGCACAGTGTTGAGACGGAGTTAAAAGGTGTTGCTTGGGCTCTGATTATGAATTAAATGTGTCACCATAGCAACATTATAGGTGACGAAGAGATGCAACTAATAGGAAATGAGGAGTGTTTGGGCAGTTTCAAATTAGACTTATTCTCACAGTACCATTTTTGTTTTGAAATATAATTGCCCTGTGCAACAATCACGACCACCAATATTTAAATACCGAGTGCCAAAGTCCAAACGTAATTCATTAAAATGACCTTTAACCTACCCTGTTTTTCACTGATAATGCTACATAAACAACAAAAATCCATGCCGGAGCACGGTTTAATTGAGTTCCATTATGATTCAGTAAAAATCGGTATAGGCAAGGGTGAAGGTAAATTACAATATTATCGTGATGTGTTCCAATGTAATCTTATTTACGGGTGACTGTGGCTGTGAGAGAGTGCGGTCGTCGTCTTTCAACCAGAAGGTTGTGGGTTCGATCCCGGCAGTTAACATGTCGATGTTTTATTGGGCAAGATACTTAACATTGAGTTGCTCCCGATGGCATGGCCAACAGTGTGAATGTGTGTGAATGTTTTCTTCCATAGAGCAAGTGGCACTGCCCTGCATGAATGAGGTGTGAACGGATGAATGACTCGTAGTGTGCCAAGCGTTTTGAGGGTTTTAAGACACCTGATAAAGCGCTATATGAGTACAGGCCATTTACCATTTATACAATTCTTTTAATTTAGTTTTTCTAAGCAAATTTTTGTTTTATAAATCGTTTTTTACTGTGATAACAAATTGGGTACCTACAATCATGTAATTCCACTGTTATATTCTGATATTGGGACATCCCTACACTACACCTTTTCTTTCTACTGTCTCTTAACGTTTTGTATTCCTGCGTTGTGGGTGAGTAGCACTAAGACCGAAAAAAGCCATTATAGCGTTCTTTCTTAAGTTTTGCGTAATATCAAACCTTTTTTTTCTGTCCTATTTGAATCTCTGTGTTTTTCTGTCTCTAGTTAAAAGGAAACCAATTTCCTGGTATCTGTGAGACACCGTTTATAATTAGGTTCAGAGTCTTGTTTTGCTTTCATTGGGGCTGGATTTTTCACTGGGGAGGAATCTCTTTATACTTTTATCACCTCTCTTTTTATTGCCTTTGCCATTGCTTCCTTTCAAGCAGAAAGCAGCATTCAAAAATCAAACGGCTAGTCAAATAAGGTTCACCACTAAGGCTACGTCTCTTGGCTGAACCCCCTTTTAAAGCTTACTCGCTGTGGGTATAAATGAATTCTGTTAACCTTGTTCTCGCTCTTGCATTTATAGTGAGAATTGTAAACATTAAAAACTAAACTTTTTTACTTTAAACTGCTTCATTTTCATTTTGAATACACAAGTCAAAGCTCTGTTTATACAAAAGAAAAATACCTTCGAGAGGTCTCAGTTCACCTGCTGGGTAACCTCCTTCTAGGATGGTTTAAATGCAGAGGACAAACTCCACTTTGTTTGCTGTGTTGTGTACATGCAAATATGTGTGACAAATTAACATAGTTTTATTTCAAATCCTTTAATTCCACGTAGAGATATCTCTCTTTCCTCCCTTGTGTTTTTTTTCTGCTGGTCTTTTTCATATTGTATGTTTGTGTCTGTCCTGTGAGACCTTTAGTAAAAGCAATCAATAAAATAAGTTGTGATTTGACTAAATACTTACCTATCTGAACCTCTGTCCTTTTTACAGAGTGTGCCCACCTGCTGCTGGCCCACAATGCACCAGTGAAGGTGAAGAACGCTCAGGGGTGGAGTCCCCTTGCCGAGGCCATCAGCTACGGAGATCGGCAAATGAGTAAGTATCTGTGACTGTGAAACCCCCGCCCCCCACTGCTGCTACCAACGGAGATGGACTTATTTACTGAAAACTCTGTGGCTTCAGTTGGGTTTCAGTTTGAGTTTGCAGGTTGTGAAAACAGTGATGGGTGGGGGGAAAAGATCCGATCAACATTTGCCTCTCATCTTCCACACCGCTGCTTCCAAGCGAGGGGTGGGGGGGGACATTCCTCAAGGCCCCGTGGCTTTGTGCTCCAATGAAAAGGCGATTCATGAGATGTTTCTCTCTCCTCATAGGCTGATCATGCTCAAGCCCCTTTCACGCCCATTTTCCAAAATTGTATTCATAATTTTTCAAGAATCATTTTTATTTAAAATTATTATATCTACTTTTATTTGAGACCATGCTTGTACAAAAACGTGACTGACATGTAAGTGAAACCACATATGTTAGGTTTATAGGTACAGGGTGTTAAATGGGAACACCTTTGTACACTGGCAGTTTATTTTTAAAACATTGAATGAAGAACTTCTGCTTAGGAAGTCTTTGATCTGCTTTTTTCAATGCTCTGATCCACAGGGTGAACTTCCAAAAAAAAAAAAAAGCTTTACAAAAAAAGCTATTCTATCCCAAAATATGCTTTGCAAACCACTGATCACAACATTATCCCCATTTTTGTACCAGACCTTTCCGACTGTATATGTTTTTTATATCTCTATGCCTACTTATATCTGATAAGTGCATTCTTTCCATTGTCTATTTAAAGCTCTTCTTATTTTGGTCATTGGAACAGGAAGGCCTGAGGTTTCTTTCTGTGTGACGGAGCTCTATAGCAGTGGTGAGAAAGAAAGAATTTGACAAACTGAACTACAACAATATTGCTACCAAACTTCAGCCATCAAAGATGTTGAAGGGCCTGTGCTGTAAACAGATATTGGCATATTACAGGTACATGGTGTTAAAACATTGTGATTAAATAAAATAAATAGAATAAAGCAAAATAGAAGAATAAAACCGTTCTTCAGAAAATATAATCAGTAAAGTCAGTCAATAGATGTATTTCTATTGTCAAAGCAATATTACATTGAGACATTTTCAACACGGCTACAGTAGCAGCTAATAGGTACAATATTGTTGAATGTACTCAAAACAATTGAAGTGTCAGTCAATCAGAGTGAAATAGTTGGGGCCTATTAGTGCAGCCGCTTGGCGCCAACAATAAGCCGCTTAAATTGTCTCCATTCACTGCACTGTTTAACTCTATAATGCCACTTACCTTACCAGATTAACACCTGTCTATGGTCTGAAGCCTGCAGTGAACTCTGCTACACATTTCAGGGCTCGACAGTAACGGTTGCCAGGTTGCCATTGGCAACCATTCAGAAAAAATGTCAACCACTTCTTGGCCTTTGGTTGCCATCAGTAGCAACCACTTTTTAACATGAAGAAATAAGGACAGCAAACAGCTAAATGTGCACCCCAAAATAAATAAATGTTAATTATTTGTTGTATTAAGAGTGATATTTAATTATTGTTGTGACCACCAGTCGGAACCTGATACTTAAGTTGCACGTGCATTGGTGTGATTATGGAGCCAGAAAGCGATGCACGTTTACTCGCGTGCGCGGTGCGCCTTGTGTTTGTTTTACAAAAAATGGCGGAGCAAATTAAGTTGTTTGACTGTGGGGTAAAAAGTTCGGCCAACCCGTCAACTTCTCAAACGAATGTTCAAAGTGATTCAACTGATAAAGCGCAAGGTGAACCCGAACGAAAAGCAAAGAGGAAATGTGTAAAGTCTTGGGAGGCGAAATATATAATACATTCTGCTCCGTTGTGCATTCACTTCCGGTAAAAGTTCCTTCAAAATAAGAGTCCCGATCTTATTACTACCAAAATAAAAGTGCAAAACAAAACTTTACCATAGGAAAATATTGGCATACAAATATAATCAGTTCTATAAAAAGGTAACACATTTTAAATATAGTTAAACATATTAAAGGTAATTTACAGCATTAATAATTCATATCTAATTCTTAACTGTGAATGGTTTTCATTAGTCTGGCCAATCCAAGACCTCAATGCTGAAGGGCCAATGGATCTATGGTGGGGGTCAGCACAAAGGTCAAGAAAACCCAAATTTGAAAGGGAGACCACGGTTGACCAAGAAACTACTGATCTGTGAAGAACATGACAACAGCTGCACTACTGGTATTTAGTATACCAGTAATTGAGGGTGGACAAGTTTACTAGCAATTTAGTTTCAACTAATTGTGTTACTTACTTATTGTAAAGCATTTGAACATTATTTTGTGTCACATTTGTATTATTAAGTTGATGTATAACTGTATAGTATCTTAATTATTTAAAAATATAAGGTGTCTAAAAATGGCAACCGTATTTTCAGTTTTGGCAACCAAAAGCTGATGCCTGGTTGCCAGCTTTTAAAAGTTAGCGTTGAGCCCTGTGTATACATNCTGCCTAACACTGGCTCCCTATAGAACACAGGATATAATTTAAAATTCTTCTTCTCGCCTACAAAGCCCTTAATGGGCAGGCGCCATCTTACCTTAAAGAACTCATTATACCCTACTGTCCAACTAGGGGATTGCGTTCCAAGAATGCAGGGTTGTTGGTTGTGCCTAGAGTCTCTAAAAGTACAATGGGAGGCAGAGCCTTTTCTTATCAAGCTCCACATTTGTGGAATCAGCTTCCAGTTTGTATTCGGTCAGCAGACAACCTATCAGTTTTTAAGAGTGCACTTAAGACCTTCCTTTTTGATACAAATTATAGTTAGGGCTGATTAGATTCAGCCCCTAGTTTTGCTGATATAGCCTTAGTTTGTCGGGGGACACCTTACTTCTTCCTTCTCTCTGTCTGTACCTGTGTACTCTCATGTTCTATCCGGAGTCATGGATGATCCTGTTGCTGTGGTCCTGGATCCTGAGTCCTGGATCCTGAGTCCTGGACTTTGAGTTGTGGCTGAACCTTTCTCTGATGGCTCCCACAGGATTGCTGACATCCTCGTGGATTCATCTTCTTATTATAGACACATGCATTTTCAAACATTTGGTCTACCTATGTTGCAAATGTATTATCTTTTCAATTTGAAAAGATAATACATTTGCAACATAGGTAGACCAAATGTTTGAAAATGCATGTGTCTATAATAAGAAGATGAATCCACGAGGATGTCAGCAATCCTGNAATTAATTGGTAAATTCCTCGGTAAAATAAGTATTTGGTCGCCTACAAACTAACAAGATTTCTGGCTCTCACAGACCTGTAACTTCTTCTTTAAGAGCCTCCTCTGTCCTCCACTTGTTAACTGTATTAATGGCACCTGTTTGAACTTGTTATCAGTATAAAAGACACCTGTCCACAACCTCANTTTGTTACTTTGGTCCCAGCTCTCTGCAGGTCATTGACTAGGTCCCCCCGTGTGGTTCTGGGATTTTTGCTCACCGTTCTTGTGATCATTTTGACCCCACGGGGTGAGATCTTGCGTGGAGTCCCAGATCGAGGGAGATTATCAGTGGTCTTGTATGTCTTCCATTTTCTAATAATTGCTCCCACAGTTGATTTCTTCACACCAAGCTGCTTACCTATTGCAGATTCAGTCTTCCCAGCCTGGTGCAGGTCTACAATTTTGTTTCTGGTGTTCTTTGACAGCTCTTTGGTCTTGGCCATAGTGGAGTTTGGATTGTGACTGTTTGAGGTTGTGGACAGGTGTCTTTTATACTGATAACGAGTTCAAACAGGTGCCATTAATACAGTTAACAAGTGGAGGACAGAGGAGGCTCTTAAAGAAGAAGTTACAGGTCTGTGAGAGCCAGAAATCTTGTTAGTTTGTAGGTGACCAAATACTTATTTTACCGAGGAATTTACCAATTAATTCATTAAAAATCAGACAGTGATTTTCTGGATTTGTTTTTCTCATTTTGTCTCTCATAGTTGAGGTGTACCTAGGATGAAAATTACAGGCCTCTCTCATCTTTTTAAGTGGGAGAACTTGCACAATTGGTGGCTGACTAAATACTTTTTTGCCCCACTGTATATGAGAAGAACGGAAAGGAAACAACCAGTATAATCCAATGTAGCTAAAAAATGGCTGAATTAAATGTTTTAACGCCAAATCTAAAAACAATACCAACTTTACCATTCACTCTTACCAACATTCTACCTTCAAGATTAAATTCAACTGATATGGCCACTGAACAAGCTGATCTTTAATGAAGATATATTGTTAGCAGAGGTCTGCGTTGTGTTTATGACAACCAGCCTTTAATGTCTGCATCCTTGTTACAGTAGGTATTGATCAGGGCCAGACTGGCACCGTGTCTTTGAATTATAAAAGGTCATGCTTGCAAGAGAAATATCTGCAAAGAAAATTAAATTGTACTTACGTACGCACCATTTGGTGGAGAACTTTATCCATGAACAGCTTGTTTTTTTTTTATTTCAAAATATAAGTGTATTTAATTAACTTAACTCAGATATGATCAAGTGAATCCTATGTTAAGTGGGTTGTTCAATCAGACGCAGCACACCATAAACACACACAAAAAATCTGAACCTAAAGGCACCAAATGCACACGCAGACTGTAGCTTGCAAATGTATACTTCAAAGGAATAAGTATTTGCTGAGTAACTTCTTTTGCTTTTGTATACTTAATAATATATTTGGGTTCAGGACTACTCAAACAGACCAAACAGTTTATCAATGATGAAAAAATGGTTAGTTGCGGTTCTAATAGATATGTTAATGATATGCTTTATGTTTCTGTCCTTTAACACTGAAGGTACACTAGAGCTATATGACTTGGAGGCCTTCACATGTTTCATGTCAAGCAAAGGTCAAAATATGTGCATGTTCTTTACTTGGGGCTAAAATCTGTACCAGCACATGAATGGAAGTTGATCAAGCAGAAAATTGCATGTTTTGTCTCATTATTACCCTCCATCTGCTGAGATGTATTGTATCTGTCATCTGTTCATTTTTTCAAGAGGACATCAACACACCATGTGTTTGCGGTGCCTCCTCAGAGAGAAAAATGTCCGACAGAAGTCCATCAGATCAGACTGAAGAATGAAGTGCCTCCTGAGAAAGGAAATGCGTTGTCAGTACTAACACGTGGGAGATGGATGCAGGTTAGCTGGAGGGAATATTTCCCCTGCTCCTGACCCTGTCGAGGAGAGGAATCATATCTATTATTTACACTGTAAGGTGTTTTGTTGACGTACAGAGAAGATTCTGCTCTCCCTCTGACTCAATCTGATGTTTCATTTGTTTCCAAGAAGTCCTTGTCTTTGCTGCTGGAAACTCATCAGTGAAATAAAAAAATCCCTCCTTGATTGAATTCAGAGTTGAAGCACAACACCCCCCTCCGTCACTACAGATGAGTCCGACCCTCAGTCATTCACACTGTGACTCACAGCCAACAGAGCAGCACGTTACCAGATACTGAGACCACTAAGAAAACATAAGATTTCTGTTCTGTTGAAGCAGATAACTAAAAGTGTCTGAAGCACGTCATGAAACGTGTCAGTATATTTTGAAATGTATACGTCTAAAATATAATACAGAGTAATAATCAATATACTGTACTTAAACTGGTATAATTTAGTTAGATTGATTAGCATACAGAATAGTAAAAATGTATAATAATACTTTACAGTTATACTTATCGAGCAACTTTAATGAGAGAAAAAGCAGACTGAAGTTAATCACTAGCATTGCCGGAAAACTAACAATAAAGGGTGGAGGTATACTCTCCTGTATAACGCTATACGAACATGATAATATAAAGGATATAAAAAGAACAGCTACAAGATCAAGAAAAATGAATGTATTTTTAAGCTTGTTTTTTCCATTTCTATATTAGAAAACACGTTCTGGCTGCGCTGCCAGCATGAACAGTAAAACCTGCTAATGGTCCAAAATGCCTCGTCCTCAACCATCCAAGAACAGCTAATGTTTCTCCACTTTCCACCACTCTCCTCTGGCTCTGTATTACTGCTCACATTCAGTTTGAGTCACTAATGCTCACTTGCAGTGGCCAGGAGAATAGGACCTGAACTCCCTCATCAGATTAATGAGCCTTCTAGTTCAGCAACATCTGCAAATAACTACCACACGTTTTCTCTCTTACTTTCCACCCTTCTTAATCTTTTTATTTTTCCAACCTGCTCCATCTCTATTTCTGTCAATAAATATAATTTGCAATGCACAATCAGTATTTATAATCATTTTTACGAGATACAGATTTCCCCAACAATTGGTGACAGTTTGAATGTATCCCATGCAAGATAAAGGCTCTTAATACATTTATATTAGAATATCTTGGATGCCTTTACTGACTCTTCTGTCATAATGTGTGTGTAATTTGTTTGTTTCATGTTTTATTTTTGTGTTATGTCATATTGCTGCAAAAATAATTGTATTTAAACTGAAATTCACTTGAAAAGCAAAGAAAGACCATTTAACTAAACAAGATGCTCTGGTACCTTCTGAACCACACAATCAGAGCACTTGTCACAGTCTGCTCCCTCACTCACCAATGTTGTTGCACTAGTATTTCTCAGTCACCTTAGTCACCTGGTAGCAGAGGTGGGAAGTAGTGGAGTGAAAATACTTTGTTACTGTACTTAAGTACATTTTTCTGGTATCAGTATTTTTACTCCACTGCTTATTCATTACTTTTTACTTTTACTTCTTTAACACAGATATCTGTACTTTATACTTCTTACATTTTCAAAACAGGTTTGTTACTTTAGTTTTATCTGTGTTTGGTGGCGTGATCATTATTATTTAGAATCATTGCGTGCCTATTGATTTTATCACAATCCGTGTATCCATCATTTCCTGGTCTTCTCTAAAGAAGAGTTACCAATGAAAACTTTGTCATTTTGCCATTGTTCAGCATGGAAACATTAGCTAACAATGACATTATTGTTCCATTAATATAAAGTGAGGTCAGTTACTCTTTAAAACAGTTGGTAGTTATGGGTACTTTTTACTTAAGTACATTTCGAGGCCATACTTCTTTACTAAGAAGTTTAGCCAGTACTTTTACCACACGAGTATCTGTACTTCTACTTGAGTAAAGGATGTGTGTACTACCGCTGCAGCTTTATCTGCCTTGTACCAGAACTATTCATCGATAACTGCAAATAACAAAGCTGGTTACCGACTTTCCCTGGTCTCCCGTGGTTTCTGAAAGAGGATGTGTTTGGGACAAACATTGGTGTTGTGCCACAGGCAGACTGAGTGGCATCCTCCTGAAGGAGCCCATCACAGCACCTGGGTCTGTTGCCCGAGCGGCCATGGAGGAAAAATAGGAGAGCAGGCAGGTTGGGGTTTTTCCATAGAAAACAGATTTATTTATTTTGCATCCACTGTGAGCACATGGCTGCCCTCCACCATCCACATAGTATACAACCCCTTCTCAACACCACTGACTGCTTTTTATAGGAGGCCTCAGATCTTCATTGGCTGGCACATACCATTATATTTATGTAAGCAAACAATTGACTACCACTATATACTAGGGATGTAACGATATACCGAATATCGCGGTATCGCGGTAAATAAACTTCCCAATACCGTCGTGAGACTGAGTAAATCTACCGCGATTTAAAAAAAAAATATTCTTTTAAAATTTTTTTTTTTTTAAAAACACTTTAAAAAAAAAAAATCTTTATTTAACCAGGTGGTCCCATTGAGATCATCGATCTGTTTTTCAAGAGAGATCTGTCCAACATGGCAGCAAGTAGGTTACAACATGAAAATAAAACAACAGATAACACAAAAGGACATCGTATTTACAGGGCTACATTTACACACCTAGAGACAATGACAAGTACCAACAATATATTTATATCTCGCCATGTCAATAAGCCTGGCATTAGACTTTTTCGCTGTCCGTCATTTTGACAGACAGGATCGTAAAATATCCGTCATAATCCCTTATTACCCGTCGGGTCTGAACAGTTCACGATAGAGCATGCTCATGAACTGTCAACGGGGGGTGGGGGGGGCGGTGTTATGCCGTGTGTGCATGCACCTCGCGGGACGCGCACAGCGTAAAGCAAAACCTCCCAGACATGTATTGATCTGTACGGCAAAGTACGGTTTGGAAACTATATCATTTCCTTTTGGAGGGCATGCATAACACGGCATAACACCAGAGCCTCGCTGCGG
>NW_011336045.1:0-2406 GCF_000735185.1 Notothenia coriiceps
TCTACTGATCAGACTGATTTATCCATCCCGCTTACTTTCCTGCAGAATAATGAATCGATGCGTTCCACGTTCAGGTGAAACACACGTTGAACAGCTGACTTCACTTTATCTCCGTCAGAAAGCCCATTTACTCTCCAAATTGCTTTTAGCTGAGAAACAGTTTTGTTATTGAAGAAAATGTGTTGAGATGGAGCAGATGTCTGCGTGTCTGTCAGCCTGAAAGAGACGGGCTATTGAAACAGTTTGGAGTCGCTGAACTGAAACGCTTTCTGACAGCCGAGTGAAACCGCAGTCACAAATAAGTTGCTATCAGAGCCAGTTAAAAATATGGAGTAAAAGCTTTTTGATTTCAGAGAGGCTGAGAAGGAATCACATGGAATTATCTTTTGTATTTTCTGCAGGTTTAATGCCCTAATCTGTTCTTCACAAACAGAGCTTACTTTACAACCAACTTTTTCATGTTTAAAGGTCCATTTATCTTTTGCCCCTGGGATGGGAACGTCTCTCAATTGGTCCAAATATCTCAATAATTATCGAGTATATTGGCTTGAAATTTGGTACCAACATTCGTGTTCCCCTGAGGATAAATCAAACTACCTTTGGTGATACTCAGACTTTAACTTCAGCTGCACAAGGAGCTTGACATTTGTGGTTTTGAGTGAAATGATTTGATATTTATTGCCTTGAAATGTCATGCTCCCCTCAGAATGAACTGTAATAACTCAAGTGGTGCTCTGACTTCATATCGAACATAATTATCAAGTCAACATTTTCCTGTGTCCAATACTTTTGTTCATGACTAAACACATGCAGCACTTCTAACCAAGAACGACATTTTTAAAGACTCTTGCATGTGTAAAGTTCTTTTTTGTGTTTTAATGGGAAATATCCTGTAGTTTTTGTAGAATGTTTTTCTAGCCTAGTTGAGTTATTTCTCAGTGCTGTGTCTATTTTACTTTCTCCCATAACCTTAAATCAGTTGTAACTCACGGTCTGTTGGATAGTGGCAGTGTTTCACTATGAAATACTGATCAACACATCTCACAAACACACAGTGACAGGATGTGGCTCTTCCAATGAGGTCACCATCGAGGTCTGTGCAGTCATGTTACATGTCACTATTGATTATTGAGCGATGTTTGGCAGATCAGCTGTTACGTATACTGTATGTACTGTACTACATCTAAGGTTAAATAACTGTTCAAATGGAGCTTTTCTCTTTGTTTAAAGCACAACAACTCCATTTGAAAGATATCTTATTAACATGAGGCTACACACATGTGACATTTCAATATGGCAAATGTCATTTGGCAATTAACCACATGAAAATGATTACCTCGCCTCATGATGCAATCACACACCATCCTGAACATGTCATGAAGAGGCAGAAACACATGCTCCACTTTAAATGAAAGTTGTTTGCTGTGTTATTTAAATACCGGACGTAAATCATGATAAGTAAAAGTTAAAGGCCCCGTATTATACTGTTTTTCATCAATATATTACAGGTCTCAGATATATCCAGAGCCTGTCTCTGATTGGCTGAAACACCAAACAGATCATTGCAGCATTACCCATAATCCCCTCTGTTTCAGCCCTGTTTCCAAAGTGCTGATTCTCTGTCTGTAGCTTTAGATGAAAATAAGGAGCTCCTCCCCACGCCCCTCTGAGAGACATTTAGTTTAAAAGAACACAATGGTGCTTTCACGCCAAGTACTTTTCCCAGGAATAGTTCCCACACCTTAGTTCCCCAGAAATCTTTAGTTCCGGAACTATGTAGTACAGGGGTGGGGAACCTCCGGCCCCCGGGCCGTATACGGACCGCGAGACCATTTGGTACGGCCCTCGAGGTAATTCATAAACACACGCAAAAAAGAAAACAATTTAAGAAATCTAGACCGCGAAAAAATTAAACAAGCGAGTACCTGTTTTTCCTGGCCAAGGTCAGGGTCCTTGAACGCAACAAGAGCCTAACGTGTCATCACGTGGTATATGTGTCGTCTGACAGGGGTGCAGTTCTGACGGAGAGCACCAGAACGCTGCTCCTCCTACACTTCACAAAATGCAGTACCCATAAGGAGCCGTACACATGCTGCAGTGTCTGCGTGGCTGTGTCTCTAGTTGAAAGCCCAGTGGCGTTCTGTTCATCTGTGGCGATCTGTCATACTGATCATACAGTCAATAACTTTGTTGTTATTAGCATCTGGTTAGCTAGCTATGCTAATGAATATAAGAAGCTTTTTCTACAACCAGTGAGGTAAAGGCAGATCTTTATATGATCATTATAAAAAAATAAGAGAATAAAGTAAACAGGTATAAAATACTATGACAGTAAAAAAAGTTGTTATTAATAAACAAGAACACCGTTTAGAAAGGGGGAGCGATTTGTAAAATATACCATAAAGA
>NW_011336045.1:2415-9333 GCF_000735185.1 Notothenia coriiceps
CAATGAGATTTCTCCATAGGATTTTAGAAAATAGCTCAAAATAAGATCTGTGGGAAACGTAGCTGTTAGATAAATGCACGTTTTGTTCAGCCGGATAATATCCACATGTCTACCCTACTTTTATAATTTTCGAATCATAAATCTATCGATTAGATTTATGATCGACTTTTTAAACTACAAGAAGATAAGGAGGACTTTTACAAACAAGTAATAGAGATTTTTGTCCAGAAGGATAGCCAAATGGACTTCATCTTCAAGTCAAGGTAAGACCGCAATTTTATTGAAAATGGGATCTTACAAAGAGAGAACAATTCAATATTTAAATGATAAAATTACATTTTTTGGGTATCCTTTTTGTTGAACTGTCTGTTTAAAATTAATCGAAGCATCAGACAAAAAAAGCTTTTGAAAATAATATTATATTTTGATTTAGGTCAAAATATTATATTTGTAAACCTGAAGAGTCAGTGCCAGTGCCTCACCAACCATGAACCTCACTGCAGAAGCTTATATATGGACATCTAAGTTTTCTGTGCCCCACCACTTTTGTACATATAGAAACGCCACTGGCCACAACACATACTGTTTAAGGCAGTTTCGCTGTCTTAATGCACTGAGGTTACATTGAGTTACACATGAGGTTACAACTGAGGTTACACATGAGGTTACACTGAGCAGTTATTAACTCATGTTCTTCTGTTATTGATTCCCTCTGCATTGCACAGTGCTCTATTAAAAGACAGTCGCCACCAACATGGCAATACATCACAGCAGGAGACCTTGTTGCACTTAGTTGAGGATCAATGTGTTCCTCTTTATTAATTATCCCTTTCTATATTTAGATGCCACTTTCATTCTGCATTTACATTCTCTTCTCCAGCTTAAGACAGTGTGTTCAACTGATATTATTATTGAGGTCTATTTTAGTTTTCTAATTATTTTCTGTCTGTCTGTTCTGTTTATTATGACTGTTAGGCACTGTGGCCTGCATGGCTGTATTCATTTGCTGTACAAATAAAGCCGAGTTGAGAAGTTTGAAACTCACCAGTCCAACAGGTACTGGGACTTGGTGATGCAGAACACCAGGATGAGTCCGGTCCGGCATCAGGGAGCAGTGAAGAGGTTCAGCTCTGATGACTGATGGCTTCAGCAGGACGCTACAATCCTCTAACACGCATTTCACGTAAAGAAAACATTTCTAAAAACGAAACAAACTCACAACCGGTTGCCTTTACCCAACTGCCATGACTTCATACAGTTTTCAGAAATAAGACACAATTCAAGTATTCTTTACCCGTTCAAAAAAACAAGTATTGCATCCACACTAAATATAATCATTTAATACAAAAATAAAATTGTAAATTGACTTAAACATAATCCAAACACATTTACCCATAAATGATTTCAGTCCGTTCTAAACTCAAAACGTTTTTTCCAGTTGTGAAAATGTGCTGCTTTTGTTCCTCATATCTGCTAATACACTGAATGTTATTGGGTTTTAGATAGACATAACAACTGTTTACTTAATGGGAGAAATTATCAGCAGATTGATGTTCATTAAAATAACAGCAGCTGTAGATTAATGTCCTTTCACAGTTCAGATATATCACTGCAGTACAGTTCGGCCACTTGCAGATATTTTCTCCACATGAAAGTGTACAGTACCATCTGGTGGAGATTTTCATACTGCAGAATCCTCTCTAGACTTTCAAATATCTTAAATATTTAAACCAGGAGTAACCTTTTTTCATGTTATGCTTTCTCACCATTACAATAGATCCTCAGAAGGCGAAGCTTTATAAGATTTTAAACTGTATAAACTGAATTAAATTAACTGTCAGAAAAAAAAAACAGTCACAGTATTCCTTGTGTTTATTACATGCTGAAACTGCAAAGATCTGAGGCAATGTGTTTGTTGTTTCTAAAATGTCACTAAAAAAAATTAGACAACAGTATTTACACTCTAAATACAAACTACACAGCAAGTAGAATCATTTAGATATCAGGTAATGCTCCTGTAGAAGGACAGCATTTCATCCATACTCTGTTCAGGCTGCTCAGGCTGAGACTGGCTTTGCTGCTGAGGAGGAACCTGTGAAGGAAACTGAGGAGGAACCTGTGAAGGAAACTGAGGAGGAACCTGGGAAGGAAACTGAGGAGCATATTGGGGAGCATACAGTGTTGGATATTGGGGCGGATATTGGGGCGGATATTGTGGAGGATATTGGGGCGGATATTGGTTGTAATACTGGTTTGGGTACTGGGGGGGATACATGTGAGGCGGTCCAGCAAACTGAGGAGGAGGTGGACGAGGAAACTGAGGATAATGGGGGGGAAACTGGGGATTAAAGGGAGGAGCAGACACCAGAGTGGGCTCTGCTGGAGGACCTGAAGGTGAAGCCTGTGATGGAGTCTGTGGCTGTGGAGGAGGTGGAGGAGTTGGAGGAGGTGGTTGAGGGGCAGGAGGTGAGGGGGCAGTTTTTGGCGGAGAAAGTGGCTTCTCTCTGCTCTCAGAGACCTCTTCTGGGCCTTTGCTCCACTTGAAGGACATCTTGGATTTACTCTCCTGAGTTTTAACCTTCACCGATCGCTCTCTCTTCCACTCAGAAAAGTACGCAGTGGGAGGGGCGAATTCAGACTCTCGCTCATCGCGACGCCGAGATGTCCACTCGTTAAACATGGACTCTGGAGGAAACAGGAAAAAGCAGGAGTTAAAGAAGTGACTTACTTCACAAAGTAATGAAACTTAACTGAAATCCCTTAAAGCCGACGACAGCATACGTTGTTTATAAAAGTTTGAATTTGTGTTCCACCCATGGCACATGTCAGTATAGATATATACCCACAGATGCATAACATAGGACTACAAAAAGAGTGAGATCAGTACCTCCAACTATATGACCTTTAACTTAATATTCCACTTGCAGATGTATGCATGTGCAGGGAAGCACCTGCATGTACAGAGAGAATGATGCAGGACACCAAAACAGTACTGGAAAGGGATCTTAACCAGATGGGAAAACGAATGATCATGTGTTTAACATGAAGTAGGTTTCTTCTAATATAATGCAATGCATATTATTCTTTAAATAATTGTCATCATTAAATACAAATGTTGTCAGCTTTCCAAAGTCATTGCTAAAAAGGTAAGAGGTTTCCAAACTCTCTGAAGAACTATCTGTTCAGAACACTTAAGTGCAATGTGAAATAATAAGTGTACTTCTGAACTTAGAAATCTAGGATGTCAAACCCTTTCCCTTTCTTCTTAACTGTGCTCATTGGACTTTGGGTTTAGCAGTCGGTTTAGCCTTTGAAGCCGCTGAATGAAATGCAACCATCATTTATTTTTTGTATCGATGATTTGCCATTGTTTTTAAAAAAAGGCTGAGAAGTACAAGTCCTACTTTTGCTTGGCACTCACGTGTTTTCCCGACAAACCTTAAATCGTCCTAAATATTTTCTCACTAGAGACCTTTACTAAATTATAAATACCTTTGCCTCTGTCCCATTCCCTGACATGAGGAACTCCTGGTTTGGAGTCCTTCCTTTCCTGGATCTCAACTTCCACCTTCCTCGCTCTGCTGACCTCTGGTACCTCCTCTGGTGGAGCCGGGGGTCCTATCAAGTCCCCTTCGTCGTCCCCTCCTAGGACAAACAATTCACAACAATCCCTCATTAGCGTTCATGTGATCTTTGAACTGCAGCATGCATGCAGACTTTAAATGCAAACGGCTGCATTTGAAGTGAGGGAGTTGAGGATACACACCTTCAATGTCCTCGTCCTCCGTGCCATCCAGCTTGGCCTTCTTCGTCTTCCTAGTCCTCACTTTAGCCAATCGAGCCTTCAGGATGGCCTGCCTCTTGTCCTTCAGCTGTTCCCTCTTAGTGCGCTGCTCGGTTGTCTGAAGGACAAGAACAAAGACTGAGCAAACACTCAAGACAGCATTATTCATTTTTTTAAATAAATATAGATTTGATTAACTAGATACAACAATATAACATAGACTTAGTGTATAGTCGGCTGAGCAAAAGTGGGTAAACTACAAATACATAATAAAGTCCATCAAAGTGTGGATTTGTGTGGATCTACATACATGCTTTTAGTGTCGGGACTATGTTATCCATAGAACTTTTAAAATGCCCTCTCCTAATATATATTTATATTTTAACAGGCTAGATATGTGTTCTCACCTGGTCTCTGAGCATGTCCAGAGTTTCTCTCTGCTTCCTGCGCTGCTCGGCATCATGAGCGAACGCAAAGTAACCCACACCGAGATCCCGAGCCTCTGTGAGACAGAACAGACAGAAGTATGTGTTTTGAACAGCACAAGACTTACAGAACACATACCTGTATTTCAAACGTGTGCTGGAAACATTTAAGAGATGCGTTAAAAGTAACCTTGTCCCCTGATATCCTCGTAGTGGATGGGTCCGACAGGCTTCTTCATGGCCTCCTCTTCCTCCATCTCCCACTCCTGCCTCTGCAGCTCTCGGCGCATGTCCTCCGAGAGTAAGGTCTTCTCAGCAGAGGCTTTTCTACATGGAAGAGTGGTATCAATAAAGTTCCCGTCATCAAGGAACCAACTCCTGCACATTTTAAAGGTTTTATCTGTAGGATATTTACGCTTTTCCGTAAAGGTTTTGGTCCAATTTCTCAAACCCAGGCAGGTCTTTCTTCATGCATCTCCGAGATCGGCCCAAAGCATCCTCATAATCCACCCTACAGATTAACAAAGCAGCAGAACAGATTACTAACAGGATATACATTTTTATATATACATTTAAATAATAAGTAAAGCACCCTATTGGTATAGGCATCACTTTAATGGTATTGGAATTGGTATGAATATCATACTTCTTTCTGACAGCCCTATAGTATTTAACATATGTGCTTTGAAACTAAAATACTAACTGCACTTTACATTTCCTAAATCAAACCCTTACAAATATATGAAAGAGACATTACCACTCCTCATTTGGGTTTTCAGGAGGAGGGACAGGAGACCTATTTCCTCTTTCCTCATCCTCTCTTTCGCTTTTCTGTGCAAGTGTTTCTCTCTTTTTGTCAATAATTTTCTGGGTGAAATCCACCAGGAACAGTCCTTCTGTCTCTTCATCTGGGGAATACAAGACAAGTTTATTATAAAGTACATTTTGCTATGGAACTAAGTTATTAGAAGATATCATTTTTACTCAACCAACCTGGAAAGTCTCCTTTTGTCATTTGCTCGTAGAGTTTGGCCTTCTCCTCTAGCTTGCGTCTGTTATTAGAACATTAGAAGTTAGAGGTTTTTGTCATAATTTTATCATGACAGTGAATCTACAATATAATATGTTGAACTCACTTTGAGGTGTCCAGACTGCTCTGCTCCTCAGACAGCTGCTCCGCGTCTTTCTCAGCTCTTGCTGAGACTCCAGTGTTTTGTTTGATCCAGACATTAGGTTTCTACTCAAGAGCATGAAGACGAAACATCGTTAGTGATCTCACTAACATTTAATGATTATCTTCTTCATCGATAATGGATAAAATGCAAGAAAATAGTGCAAATGTCCATCCTAGTTTTCTCAATATCTCGGGTATTTCGGTACATAACCGGGAGATATTCAGTTAATATGATATACAATAGAAGAAGGAGAATATATCTGAGAAGCAGAAAATGTTATAAGCTTTTCTGACATTTATGTAAGAAAACATACTTTTACAAATTAAAAATAATTAGTCAACCAATCGTTGTAGCTCTAGATCTCTTTCATTAAACAAAAAGGTAAAAATGGGCCCTAAAATAAATACCACATACTGTACCTTGACTTTGGCTCTTGATGTGAACCCAGCTCCAGTGTTTTCATGCCCAAGTTTGTCCTGTTTGAATTGTTCCTGCTTCCTGTACAGTTCAGCTTTAAGGTCCACCAGCTGTAAGAACAAACGTGATATCAGAAATAACGTTATACTTAAATCAATAGTTATTGTTTTGCTACTAACACAGCTGTAACTCTGTTTATGTGTTAGCAACATAGCCTGAGAGTTAGCTACCGTTAGCTGTTATATTTAACTAAACGCCACACAGCAGCGATAGTAGTTTGTAAAGCTGCTTCTGAATGCCACTCACAGATGAAGCCGTCACGTTGAAGGGTTTCTTCTTTTTATCCATGTTTATTACTTCTTTAATACTCCATGATGTGCGAGTTACTACTGCTGCTGAGCTGCTGACATGGATGAATAATAAGAAGGCTGCTGCTGACTTCCTGACTTCTTCGTTGGTGGTTCTCCCGTTTGTGAAATGTGGCTTTACCCCCAACTAGTGGCCTTTTAAAATACAATTTACTGCAAACACCCTTTACGGTCTTTATAGCAGTGGTGGAAAGTACAAAACAGAAGTGAAGTACTCAGATTCAATTCAGCTCGTTTTTTCGTTTTTCTGTTCTTACTGTTAAAACAAGTATACCACTAAATGTTTCGTTTCCATAGGTGGGTGTGTCTCCAGTGCCTCTTTGCTTCTGATGGGCTAGTTTGCCTTATGCTTGCGCTGTACTCTTCAAAATAAAGGTTTATATTATATACCCTTTACCTAGACAGTGCAGTGCGTGTTTGCACAAAAATACATTGAGTATGGCTACATGAAAAACATGCAGAAGACAGTCTGTCCGTGTGTGGGTGCATATGTGTGCGCGCGTCTGTCGCTCTGTTGGTCTGTCTGTCCGTCTGTCTCGCGATCTGTCTATCTGGCTGTCTGTCTTGCACTGTCAGCCATGAACCCCTATCTTATAAACAGGGGTGCACATAAGTGGTACGCAGGTACGCATGCGTGGCAACAATCTGAAATGCGTACCGTCACTTGTGTAACAAAGCGCATTTGCGTACCGACGTACTTGTGAAGCTTTTCCAGAAGGCGGTTAGATCACCGGACGACAGAGTCGGTC
>NW_011336045.1:9373-12133 GCF_000735185.1 Notothenia coriiceps
AGAAACGCCAAAGAGTCACATCTAATAGAAATATATAAAAGCCTTTATTTTAATTGTGTAGCAGTCAGTTTATAATTATGGCAGCACTGTTGAGCATTTTGAAAATATATTTTCATGCCTCTGTGCAAGGCTTACGGCCCGTCTACACTACAGGCATCAAAAAATCTTGAAGGGGCGTGTCTGAAGCTTGGCGATTTTTTGCGAGCAACGCGACCAACAACCAATCACTTGAATCTCCCGCCCCCGACATACAAAGCAATAGCAATGTTACAACGAAGTAAACTGGATATAAACTCTCCAAAAAGGCGGAAAACTACCAGTTTCACCCACTGTCTCTGCCACCTCCCTCCATGCCTGGTTCCTCCGGTTTGTATCCCGGTAAATAGTTCTGGTCGTAAAGAACCGGGTGATTTGCTACCGTAATATCTCGTTTGGAATATGAGGAAATGAACTGCGGTCTGGCTCTCCCAGCTTGCACGCGGTTTGATTAGCTGCGTTTGCACTGGCGGGATTTGCATAAACGGGATTTGATTGGCTGATGCCAAGCATCGAGCCTCAAAAGTTGAACATTGTTCAACTTTTGATGCCGATAGATGCTCGTGATGCTTGCAAAGCCATGCAATGCTCCCCACAATGCAGTTCGGCGAAGATTAAAAATCTTCTACGTCACCCCATTCAAGTGAATGGGCGAAGCGTTGAAAGCATTTTTCGATGCCTGTAGTGTAGACGGGCCGTAAGCGTTCTTGTAGAGAGAGGTTGTGTTGCAGCAACACCATGGCTGCCTTGTTTACACCAGGGAGAAGCTAATAGCACCACATACTGTCAATCCTGCACTGCAAGACTTTAACCTGCATTCACATCTGCACACTTATGTAAATATATTTAACAAGTTCATTCAAATGCTCAACGTTCTACTGTGATATCTTCTTTCAACAGTTACTTTATCACTTTATTTAAAAAACACCTTGTGTGAATCCTGTTTTTTAACTCTGACCTTGTTGCTGCTATAAACGCCTGAATCTCCCCAAGGGGATAAATAAAGTTCCATCTTATCTTGTCTTAAAGCCGTCCAGAATAGCGGTCGTAACATAAATAAATACAGATAAACCGAAAGGACAAAGGAGGAGAGCTGGGTCCAGATTTATGGAGAAAAGGAAATGTAAGCCCCTCTCATCCTGGGCTATAACATCACTGGCTAATAATGGACGAGCCAATGGTGTTAGCTATGAGTCAGACAGAATACCAGGAGTTTAATGTGCTTTACTAAAATGTGGCAGGACCAGAAAATATCTGACAAGAAAGTTTCCATCAATGCATCCGGACAGTTTGGGTCAATAAGGATTGCATCGAGAGCTTCAAAACAATCAACACTTACAAAAAAAACATACAATTGCTTTGACAAGAATGCATGCTCTTACTGTTTCAGCTTCTTGAATATATTCAATACAGATAAATGTATTACGAATTCTACAATGAATTATTTTTCATGTCTTACAAACACTTGGACATTCAAATACACACCATGTCTTCATGACACCTATCTATCAATTACGTTTTGTTATTGGAGAGTCCATTTAAAAGTCAACATTCATACCGTTTTTGACTTGAGACCGGCGGTTCCTTTCTCTTTTTAAATGTGCGTTTTGTCAACCCCGCCCAACAGTGGATTATTGGAAGGATTGGAAGCCATTTTAAATTGAACTAATTCCACTCCTGTCTTGTTGTTCTTTAGATCCGTCTCTACGCTCGACCCGATGCCATTTCCAGCGGCTCCGGCGACTACGCTCTGCACATCACCAAGAGGCTTCTGGGATTCTACCAGGACTACTTCAAAGTTCAGTACTCCCTGCCCAAGCTAGGTAAGGCTGTTTCCTTATTTCCTTTGACGCTAACTGGTTCCTGTTCTCGGGATATGTCACTTCCTGTCAGTGTTAGAAAAACATCACTGGTCACCGGCTTGAGCTTGAATCTCAGGATCCATGTATCTGTGATCCTCTCCAGAATGGAAGTAGTCATCACATACAGAGCATCAACTAGTTCCTGAACAGTGTCCTTCACATGCTGATATCCAAGAGAGGGAGTTACACAGTCACAAGATGGAGGAATAGAAAGCAGTATTCAATGTTTACTTCAGATTAGCTCCACGTCAGAAATGATCATGCTTGTCATATGTCTCTCTCCATAGAGGCTGAATCATCATGTTAATCACACAGCTATCATATGCCTCAAACAGTCCTGATGCTCTTCTAGGTAATCACACATCCTGTCATGTTCACAGCTGCAGTTGATACCTTTGATATCATGTTACTCTCAGATTGGAAGAGGACATTCAGTATGTTCCCAACAGTTCATTCAGTACGTAGCCGTGGAATAAGCAGGAAAATGTGCACAGTAAACACAAAACTTTCAGTTGTATGATTACAGAAGCTGCTTCCTGTTGACACAGATCACACCTTATTGTTTGAAGTTATTTTTAAAAACCCCTGAAGGTATTGTTTGAGTCACTGCTTCCAATTGCAAGTTATTGTTGGACGAGAATAACCAGGTTATGAAACTCATTTTCTGTTTCAAAGTGTCTCCCTTCGCTCAGCAGCTGTTCAGACATGCAGCGAATGTGGCAACAGCTGGTGTGTGTGTGTGTGTGTGTGTGTGTGTGTGTGTGTGTGTGTGTGTGTGTGTGTGTGTGTGTGTGTGTGTGTGTGTGTGTGTGTGTGTGTGTGTGTGTGTGTGTTTGAGAGTGTGTGTGTCTGTGTTTGAGAG
>NW_011336045.1:12165-44740 GCF_000735185.1 Notothenia coriiceps
CTCAGGATCCATGTATCTGTGATCCTCTCCAGAATGGAAGTAGTCATCACATACAGAGCATCAACTAGTTCCTGAACAGTGTCCTTCACATGCTGATATCCAAGAGAGGGAGTTACACAGTCACAAGATGGAGGAATAGAAAGCAGTATTCAATGTTTACTTCAGATTAGCTCCACGTCAGAAATGATCATGCTTGTCATATGTCTCTCTCCATAGAGGCTGAATCATCATGTTAATCACATAGCTATCATATGCCTCAAACAGTCCTGATGCTCTTCTAGGTAATCACATATCCTGTCATGTTCACAGCTGCAGTTGATACCTTTGATAGCATGTTGCTCTCATGTTGGAAGAGGACATTCAGTATTTACATAATGCTTTACACTTTGAAAGACCAAAGTGCTACTACAAAGGAAACATAGGATACTTTATACATAGTGGAAGTGTGCGAAGCTGTTGCAGCTGTTTTTAAATTAAAATTCAATGCGATGAGGAAGAGTAATCAGGCGAGGAAGACTCTTTGCCCTGAGTCTTTTCTTCCTGTGTGTCTGGGGGGGTACGGCGTGATTAGCTCTGGGAATTGAACATCCGTTAGTTCCTGTGTTCAGATGTTAAACACCGGGGCTTGTGGGAGCTTCTTAGTTTGATGCAGAAGGGATTCTGTAGGATGTGATGAGGAAAGCCAGCGCCAATTGTGTCACTTCTTGCTGCTCTGCTTGGTCTCACTTCTGCTGAAACAACAAGACAGAAACAATATCCAAATATTGTATTTTCTTCAGCTTTTCTTCAGGATTTGTATGGTAGTAACATCTGGTGTTGGTGCTTTTGAAGGGACTGAACTTAGTGTGGATTGAAAGCACTAAACGTTATTGAGTTGGTTAGTTTAAAAAAAAGTATTCCGTTGAAAACTATTTTTCTTTTTGGGATTACAAAAGATTCTGATTTAAGATTCAAGGCTTTATTGTCATGTGCACATTATCTACAGTGTAGATATGTCAGTGAAAGACTGAAGTCCCAGGCTCCTCCGACAGAGCAACATGAATATATATATATATAGGACATATAAATGGTACAAGAAAAGTCTACATAAATGGAATATGATTTATAGATACATACATTGTAAGAACAGATGAATGTTTATGGAGGCAAGTCTATATCTATCCAGTTGGGTAGTTAGTTAGTTAGTTAGTTAGTTAGTTTGTGTTGTTTGTTTGTTTGTTTGTTTGGTTGGTTGGTTGGTTGTTTGGTTGGTTGGTTGGTTGGTTGGTTGGTTGGTTGGTTGTTGTTTGTTTGTTTGGTTGGTTCGTTGGTTGTTTGGTTGGTTGTTTGGTTGGTTGTTTGTATGTTTGGTTGGTTGGTTGGTTGGTTGTTTGTATGTTTGGTTGGTTGGTTGGTTGGTTGGTTGTTTGTCTGTTTGGTTGGTTTTTTGTTTGTTTGGTTGGTTGGTTGGTTGTTTGGTTGTTTGGTTGGTTGTTTGTATGTTTGTTTGGTTGGTTGGTTGGTTGGTTGGTTGGTTGGTTGGTTGGTTGTTTGTTTGTTTGTTTGGTTGGTTGGTTGTTTGTTTGTATCTGAAACAGCTTTAGTATTTTCCAAAGAACAGTTTTTTCAGGTTTTCAATGGCATTTGAACAGCAGTAACAGCAAGAAGGTTAAAGAACGTAAACATTGGGGGTTCTACTGGGCTTTGAGTCAATGGAAGTCCAGAAGAACAGCATTGAAAGAAGTTTGAAATATCTTTTAATTATATAATCACAGGAAGTAGTATCTGTTATTTGAATAACTGAAAGCATTGGGAACGACAACAATCGATAACATTACAGGCATTTCCGATCTCTCGCACTTATATACTACAATAATTCTGTTTATCTTTAGCATTCATTGATATTGTATGCATGTTGTAGTCGTTTTTAAGGTTGTTCAGTACCCGGAACTCCTTACATTAACTTCCTGGCGCACTGAGACTCTCTTATTAAAAGTATTTTTGGGGACAAGTATTGAAAACCTCTTGTTCCTGTGTGCAAACTGTAGCTGCTGAGTTTCTAAAAAGAGTTGTGGAAAAGTACCTCAGGCTAAAAAAAGAGCTATCTTTAACTTGTGTAGGACAGAAGCCTCACTTTGGGACGGTTGGAGGATCTTTTATCTGCTCCTATTAGAGTTTATTGTATTTTGTGCAACATTTGGACCATTTCTCCTTCTCTTCTCCTAGTTCTCAAGCTGTTAAAGCTCTAAGGCTCTCAGCAGCAGTTGTGATTGGACGGTTTGTTGCATCCATGTTTTGCTGTTTACCCCCCGTCTTTGTCTCTCTCGGGTAATGAATCGTGTCAGAGCCGTTTGAATCTCCCCATCCTCCTCCTTCTTCCTCCATAATTGTTTGTGTTTTACACTTCTGTCCTGCCAGAATCAATTAGTCGCTTCCCTTTTCCCTCTCCACGCCCAAAACAAGCTAATCTGGGGCTCCATATTGAACATGTCCGACTCTTCCCCCCCGTCAACACTCATCCATCATGTTACACATTCACTTTCACTCAAAGCTTCCTGACCTTCACTGGGATACTAGCTGCTTTAAAAGGCAGTTTCACGGGCAGCTAAAGGTGGCGTCCTGAGGTCCAGAATAAGATCTCAGGGGAAAATACTGGATCTCTGAGATGTCAATTTATCAAGTAGTCAGACATTGTTGGGTTTTAACTCAATGAAAGTGAAGTTTGGACATCTTCCAAAGGTTTCTAGTGGATTTATATGTCTCCTATAATAAGGAGTGATCTTTAAAATGTTCTGTTAATGTCTTGTCTTACTACATCATTGGAAGAAATACACACTCTCTAGAATGGGATAAAAAATACTACATAACGCTCTGAAGCAGAATGCAGCAGGCAGAAAAATCATTATGAATCAAGATTAAAGTGAAGTTTGGACCTCTTCCAAAGGTTTTTAGTGGATCTATAGCTCCATTATAATAAGGAGTGATCTTTAAAATGGTCTGTACATGTCTTGTCTGACTACATCATTGGAAGAAATACACACTCTCTAGAATAGGATAGAAAATACTTCATAACACCATTAGAAAAATAAGATACTAATCTAAAAAACCTTTAAAAATCCACAGGGGAATTGGGACGATTTTCAGAATTTTTTTTGTTGAGAAAATGAATAAATTAAATAAATATAAAAATGAAAATAATTAAAATGAAAATGTAAAAAATGTCATTTAAATTAAATAAACATGGGGAAAATGAAGGTGATACATCCAAGTACCTAGTTTAGGGATGTCCCGATCACCTTTTTTCGCTCCCGATCCGATTCCGATCATTTGATTTTGACAATTTGCCGATACCGATTTTTCCCGATCCGATCTTTATGCAATGCATTAAGAGAAAAAAAAGCATTCAAGTTGTCCCTTAAGGTTATTTTTTTATTTAAATTGGATATTCTATCCAACATGGATATAGCTTCTTTCTTTCACAGCAGCATTGGATCAGTTCAGTTGTGCAGCATTGGATCAAAACAAAATAAAGCTTATCAGTACTCGTTAGCTTACTGCTGTAAGCTAACGAGTACTGATAAGCTTTATTTTGTTTTGATCCAATGCTGCACAACTGAACTGATCCAATGCTGCTGTGAAAGAAAGAAGCTATATCNGTGTGTGTGTGTGTGTGTGTGTGTGTGTGTGTGTGTGTGTGTGTGTGTGTGTGTGTGTGTGTGTGTGTGTGTGTGTGTGTGTGTGTGTCGCGGTGAGCTGCCATCAGTATTTTTGAGGAATATGAAGGCAGGAGAAAGAACATGGAACTCGAGTCGTTTCAGAAAAGAGAAGTAAGTAAGAGGTCATCGTTGAGTTCTTTCTCTGTGTCTCTCACACACATATTACAGAATCTGCTTTACAGCCTGGCGGTGCATGATGATGAGCAGAAGTTTTAGACGCAAACCAATATTCTTCATCTTTTGATTTTCTTCACCAGCATGACATTTTGGCCAAGAAGTCACCCAGTCGTGTTTCCGCATCTCCAGACCGACCACTGGAGCTAAATGAAAACAATGGTAGGAGCACATGAAACAAAACACCCTATTACCAACAGGATGACAGAAAAACAAATTAAAGTCCTGATAAATATGAAAATACTTTGTACTCTTGTGATACTATGCACTTCTATTCCCACCTAGGTTCCAGTTTATCTTGCATCAGTTCCAGCTGCCTTGTTGAAGGACAGAGGTTTGTGAAAATGATCCTAGTTCACAGACAATATAAAACTGGGCGATGACCAGGAGAGAGGGCAGAGAGTTCTCTACTAATGTTCTGTGCAAAAGAAAATGGGTCTCTAATTTGGCTTTATTACATGCCCTATCAATTACATGAAGGTGCTCCAAACCGGCTGCTACCTCCTCTGACTCCGGATAAAACTTTGATTAATGATCCTGTTCCCTCCATGGTGGTGCCAGCATACAGTAAGGCCTATATTAACAGGAATTTAAATATCTTAAATTTTATTATTTACCTCCATGCTAATTCACTATATGCCATTTGTTTCTTTAGATTTGCATCATAACAAACCAAAAACCTTACCTCAAGACATGCCGCAGCTCAGGAATGAGTTCAATGACCGTGCCAGGAGGGGCTTCTGCTACTGGTTCCTTGAAAAGAAGGGCTCAGCATGTAAGCACTGATCCAAATGTCACCTATACAAGAAGTGTCAGCTCGGCGAGACATTCGCATGCACATGCACATTGTTTAAATCACTTTCATTGCAGATTCTGCTATTCAGACTAACCACTGTGCGCTCAACCTTTACAGTTTTAAAGCTTTTATTCAAAGAGCTATCTCCCTGACTGACTCTGGTGCATGGTGGGGAGCAGAAGGTCAAACCTTTCAGTGTTATGCTTATCATCATTTGTCCAAAGCTGAGTTTCTATTCTTCATTCATTTCATTTTACCTTGATATATTATAAAGTCAGTGAACTAAAGCTGCAATGTTTAGTCAACTAACCACTCGTAGGACGTATGTGATCATTTTTTTAAAAGTAAGTTAAGTACTTTTGAATGGAAATGGAAGGAAATAATGTTTTCAGCCTCTCAAATATGACTGACTAAGACATTCAAAGACATATTAGACCAAATTATTTAATAATAAATACTCAATAGTGAATACTCAATAATGACCTTTTTCTGTATTTTATAAAAGGGATGCACATAATTGTAAATGTCTACCAAAGAAGCATGTTGAAGAGGGACAACTATGTGTCATGTATACGTGTCTCACTACATTATCATTGAGGGACTGATGAATCTTCATCTCTTGCTGCAGGTAAAGGATACAGCTTTGGTGCCTACAAGACCTCACGGGGATTACCAAAAGTCTGACAAAATGTGTTGCTGTCGAATATTTTTGTAACCATCCGTCATAATGAATTTTGAATGCAAAAAAAATAGGACTATATAATTTCACTTAGAATGTAATTAAGTCTCTCTTAATCGTATCAGTGTGTCGACTCTACAGCAGTCAAGACACTACCTGAAGGGTTATTATAAGGACAAATAAAGAGCTGTACCTGTTAGATTACTTATTTAAAGGTCCCATGTCATGCTTTTCCGGTTATTAACCGTCCCTTTGTGTGTTATGTAGCTTTTTATGTAACGGTCTGCAAAGTCACAACTTCTTAAAGTACACCCTGTAGCGAGTAAAACTCGGAACACAGAAAAGACCTGTCTATGCTGCCCCAGAACGCCTCGTTGGAGATTTTTATTTTTCCATTGTTTTCTTCTTATAGTGTAGTAAGTACAGTGACGTATTGTGTAACGTGACGGACTTCCTCACACACACTAGAGATGGCAATTCCGGATCCTTTTATGGACTCAGGGTCTTCTGAGTCAGTCATTGAAGAGATCCGGATCATACGAGTCATTTGAGTCATTTGAGTCAGCATCACCAAGACATTAGAATCCTACCGGTGAAACCGAAAACTTGTTGCATTTCACGAGCATATTAAACTGACGTTATATTAACCTCCGCTACACAGTGTCTTTTGCTTTAATAAAAAATGTTGGTCACAAAAAAAAAGGGTCATTTGGCGATTTGGCTAATCTGAGTCTGCTGTTGACTCGTGCATGAGGACGAGTCTGCTGGATCTCTGGATCTGCTGCTCTACGGTTACGGCTCTGAATCCGCACGATTCTGCTATGTTTTGCGTAGTGAGTCAGTATTTGCGAATCCCTGAGTCTGCTGTTGACTCGGGCTCTGAGTCCCCACGAGTCTGCAGGAAGTTTCACTGATCCGCGTCCCCTCCCCTGAGCCAAACGATAACTTCTGGAAGCTATCCTACTTGCTAAAGGGTAGGCAGATGGACTGGGGTACGTTGTAATGTTATTTTACATGTTATAAAGAGAGTAACGAGTGACGCAATGTATAGTTTTAATTTGTACGTCACACCAGGTGTAGAACTCAAAGGACTCGGGTTAATGAAGAGGGGAGACTCGTCACGACCAGCTCATTTCTAGGATCCGGGTTAATGATCCGGATGAATCAGGACTCGCCCATCTCTTACACATACACACTCAATCTTTTCTCAGTTGCAGCTCCGCGCATTTTCTGGTTGCTAACGCAACGTAACACATAATCACTGATGTTCCGCTGTAACGGTGGTGGACTCATCAGACCAGAGTGGGCGAGCTGACCAATCAGAGCACACTGGGCTCATAGAGAGGAGGGGAGTAGCAGGAGCTCCAACAAGCCGTTTAGGACAGAGAGTGAATACACACACATATGGCGCTGACACATACTATGCAGAGATGCTGTATGAGAAACCAATGTGAGTTTGGAAAATTGCACAATACAAATCTATTTTAGTATACCTCAACAATGGAATTATGATCAGTAGAAATGGCCATGACATGGGACGTGTTAACCAGTTTTTTTTTTGTGGGAGTCAATCCTGTATATTATGCTAACTACATCTAGTGTTCATTTCCACTCCTTAAATCTCTTTTGCCTCACTTTGACCTGAATAAATTGTGACGTATTTATCAATTCATTGGACTTGCTCACCCGCCTGGGGTCAATGCTGTTTTCGCGGTGCTTTCTGCTATTTTGTCAAATCTCGTTGGTATAATTGATGTCGCGAGGTATGTAGACCAATCTGGTTTTTGGCTTACGTTCAAACCGTGGTTCAAACCTCAGCCTCAAAGCCTATGGTTCAAACGGCCCAAATAAGAAACCTTTACCACCATCTGGCGGATAATTGAAACCCACATGTTTTAGTTGAATCAACTTTTAATAATGTCAATCAAGCGTTGTTTTAATTTGTTTTTGTTGAGAAACGGTTTAAACGTTAAATCGTGTAACTGACCGAGCGGACAGTGGCTGACTGATGAAGTGACGCAGTTTTATTTTGACCTCCTGCACTGACTGGTAACTTCTACTGAGCCTTGCCCGAAAAGGTAACGGTAAGCTCGATAAATAAACGAATCGATGCATTTAACTGACTAGCTATAAACGTGATAAAGAAGTTACTGTGATTGTTAACCCGATTTTCGACGACGGAAAATCATCTTTAGTCACTGTTTTGAATAAACCGCTTAAAACAGTTAGCTAACGGTTAATTGGCTGTAGTAAAGGTGCTAACTAACGGCCTCGTTGGTTAGCAACACATCTCCGATGACTGCAGTGTCAGCGTCTTTTCCTCCAAGGTTAGAGCAGATCGCTGCACAAACAACCACAAACACTGCCAGAATGTTTACAAATTATTAAAGCTAACGTTACCTAGGTTTAATTTTTAATTTCACCAATCTTAACAATATAAACCGATTGACACACCCCCAGGTGACGCTAGATAACATTAGCTAACTTCAATTAAAAACAATGGTAGCCATTATGTGTCGCAGAATATGTCTCGTAGTTTTACATCAATTTATTAAGTTAACATCTGAGAATCAGATAAATAAAGTATAAGGTTTCGACAGTCAAACCTTACTATTGATATGGTTATTTCTTGGCGATCCAGGATATTATTAAGGTTCATTCAGTATTTTGTTGTAGGCTGCTGGGTTTAGCTGTTTTTCTTGGAAATACATCTCTGTCTCTATCGTCCATCTTTCAATATTGTATTATATTGCTGTGCTTAGACATTCACACATTTAAGCATCTCTGTCTTTATAACAAATTTTTATTATGACCAGATACATTAAATTAAATAATGTGTAACTGCGGGTTTACAGAAAACTACACTTAGGAAATAACTCATATAGGATACATTTTCATAACTGCATTTTATAACTGCATTTTTATCTTAAAGGTCCCATGTCATGCTTTTCTGGTTATTACCATAGAGTGTTATTACCCGTCCCCTTGTGTGTTATGTAGCTTTTTATGCGTGTAAACGGTCTGCAAAGTCACAAACCCTCAAAATACACCCTGTAGCAAATACAACTCTTACACAGAAAAGACCTGTATCTGTGCTGCCGTGCTGCCCCAGAACGCCTTGTTGGTTGGAGATTTTTCTTTTTCCATTTTTTTCTTCCTGGTCATAGTGATGTAACACTGCGGAGCTACACACACACACACACACACACACACACACACACNGAACTCCGCCAAATAAAATCACAAAAACGCCAACTGGAACGCCTTCACAAGAAAGCCACTCTAACAGTTAATCTCCATGCCTACACTGACTACCTACAACAGTACAATAACGCACTCAAAGCAGCCCGGTCCAACTACTCACAACTGATACACTCCGGCTCCAGCAACCCCAAGGCTATGTTCTCACCATCAGCACACTCCTTAAACCCTGTGACAACGCCACTCCATCCTTCAGAACCGCACAGTACAATTATTTACTCTCATTCTTTCAATCCAAAATCGACAGCATTTATAGAAACCTGACCTCCTCAGCCAGCCCTCCCCATCTCCCCTCCTGGCTTCCCCCTTCACCTCACAGCCCCTATCCCGGTTCCCTCCTCTGACACCAATGCAACTGTCCAACCTCATGGCAGGAATGAACTCCATCTGCACTCTGGGCCCCATACCAACAACATTTGTCAGGGAATGCCTCCCTGCCATCTCCCAACTCAATCATGAACTCCTCTGCTCTGGATCAGTCCCCCCCTCACTCAAACTGGCTGTTGTTACACCCATACTGAAAAGACCTGGACTCACACCTGACATCATGTCCAACTTCCGGCCCATCTCGAATCTCCCCTTCCTATTAAAACTACTCAAACGTGTTGTAGCCTCCCAACTGAAATCCCACCTCAGCTCCAATAACCTGTTTGAAACCTTTCAATCAGGATTCCGCACAAGACATAGCACAGAAACAGCCCTCCTCAGAATCACTAACGAACTTCTCCTCTCCTCAGACTCCGGCAACCTCAACATCCACATCCTCACAGCAGCGTTCAACACCATCAACAACACCATCCTGCTGTCCCGCCTGGAATCATCACTTAACATCACCGACACTGCACTCTCCTGGCTGAAATCCTACCTCACCAACAGAAACCAGTTCATCCACATCAATAACTGCACTTCCTCGACTGCCCCTCTGTCCCAAGGCGTCCCCCAGGGTTCGGTGCTTGGTCCCCTCCTCTTCATCCTCTATATGTTCCCCCTTGGAAAAATCATCAGCCGCCATAACCTTCAGTATCACTGCTACGCCGACGACATCCAACTCTACATCTCTACAAAAAACATCACTGCCACAACTCACTCCACACTCACCAACTGTCTCTCAGAAATTAAATCCTGGATGCAAACTATCTTCAACTGAACAGCGACAAATCAGTTATTATCATAATCTGACCCACATCCCGCACCAACACCACCCAGAACTTCTGTCAAAAATTACTCCAAGGTTGCGAATGTGAGGAGAGGGTTAGAGTGGCATTGTCAAGGGTGAGGTTGAAGTTCTGGGTGGTGTTGGTGCGGGATGTGGGTCAGATTATGATAATAACTGATTTGTCGCTGTTCAGTTGAAGATAGTTTGCATCCAGGATTTAATTTCNCCAACCGTTTAGAGATGTCCCGCCCCTTACCCTATCATGTAAAATGTCTTGGAGCGCTAGCCAATAAAAGCGTGAGTGTTACATAGTGATGTCACGATGTACGGAAGTAAACAAAGGAGCCCAATGGAGGCGTTTCAGGCGGAGGGGGGAGGGACTTTGGGATTTTAGCCTTTGCAGACTATTTACATTCACAAAAACCTACATAACCACAGGGAATAACACTTAAAGGGAGACCCAATAAAGAATGAAAGGGCCTCTTTAAATAGTTTTGGGCTTTTAAGTTGTGGAAGCCTGGGATTTTCAACATGTAACTCTTGACACAGGAACATTGTCGTGGGTGTGATGTTTGAAAGTCCACATACTTTTAACCATAACGTGTATTAACAATGTGGATAGCAAAGGGAAACTGTCAAATGAAGATAAAGTTGGGTAATGTGTCGTCTGTCGTTCCTCACAGAGGAAGTTTCACTGTGCCAGCCTGACGCCATGGCCACCCTGGGTCTACGCACTCTACGACTCTGTGAGTACTGCGGCCCGTGTGCATTGGAATTTCCTCCATAGATAAACATAACTTAGGAGTGAATGTAAACCATGGTCTCTCAACCTCCTGTGTACCACCACACAGGAGTCGCTCATGAACAGAGTGAAGAAACAGCTCCATGAATGGGACGAGAACCTGAAGGATGACTCCCTCCCTACGAACGCCGTAGGTCAGCCTCTGTTCAATGTGTTACAGATGGATAGCAGACGCGTTCGCACATGCGCACGTACGTCTCTTTGTTTGCGTTTTTTGTACTCTTGTCCTTTCCTCCCTTTCATCCCTGTCTCTGCCTTTCTGTCTGGTTTGTGTCAGACTTTTCCTACAGAGTAGCGGCCTGTCTGCCCATAGACGACGCTCTGCGGCTCCAACTGCTGAAGATCGGCAGTGCCATCCAGAGACTTCGCTGTGAGCTGGACATCATGGACCGGGTAAGGAAGGGTCACCACCAACCCCTCACTACTGCCCCTTCCTCCTCTGGCTGTGCAGCCATCCTCTCCCTCGCTGTGTGATAAGACCTTTTTTCCTCTGGTGTTCTTTGGTATGTCAACTATGCCTGTCAGGGGATGTTTTGCTGCGATATTTCAGTCTGAACTTGGCCATCACAATGTAAACTGTTCATAAACAATTTAGAGTAAGCAAAGATTAATTGAATCACTAGTAACAGAACAGATCTAACAGATCTCTAATAAACAAGCAGTATACATGATCTGTTTGTCACTTTGAGCATGGTGATTTTAACTTTCCAAAAATATCATCATGTCATTCACACAGCAGAACAACGTTAATGTATATTTAAGATTTCATGCTTATTTCCTCAGCACCAGGACCTACATGTTTTCTAATACCTGTAATAAGTGTCATCATGTCACCAAGCAAGCTATTACCTGATTAAGATGACTAAACAACAATTTAAAACAAGATCACAAACCAATTTTAGTTTTTGATGTGCTGAAAACAGCACTTTCTGCCCTTTTTGTATAATGATTTACCTACATAAAATATATTTGGTTATTTCAAATAAAACTAAATGTTAATTTTGTCAGATACCTGAAATAAATGTAGAAATATTGTCTCACTGCAGATTTCGAAGAAATAATTCAGCATCATAATCATTAACTAAATCTACCAATCGATTAATCATTGCAGTCCTAATCCCTTTAGATTTAGGTCAATGTGCATTTTAATGTTATAAAGACAGGAAGCACTAAGTACTCCTGTAAAGCTGTCGCCGGACGTTTGAATTGCTTCTTTAAAGTGCCTGCCTATTATCTGCTCTTTCCATGCCGTCTGATTGCGGGTAATATCCTCCTTTTCTCTTTACACTCTTACTGGACACACAATTTATACCTGACTTTGTGTCAGCCAGCTTCCAGCCCCTTGTGGAAGCATAAAGGATGGATTATTATAGCGTCATCAGTGAGAACAGTAATTTTTGACACTTCATTATCTCTCCTCCTCAGTGCACATCGCTGTGCTGTAAGCAGTGCCAGGACACAGAAATCACCACGAAGACTGAGATCTTCAGGTGAGGACATCTTGTGCATGTTGTATTCAAATGCTTTTAAGAGACGGTTGACACATTTAAAGAGAGAAAACTAGCAGCCTAAATTTCTTTTTTCTGTTTTGTTTTTACCTTCAACACAATAATAACTGCACATAAAAGTAGCATTAAGATTGGAGTTACAAAAACATAATTGGTCCTTCACACTCTAATTTGTGCACCAACACTCACACACTGTTATGTAATGTAATTTCTTAACTGTCTATGACGTTTTATGGTTAATGTGTTTATCCAAGAGTCAAACACAGTAGCTCTAACGCCGATGAAGCTGTCCAGGCCCTAGCTCTAGGTTTATAGGAATAGTGCATTAAATGTTTCGTCTGAGCACATCCAGATAATCAGAGTAAATGAATGATTATGTGTTTAATATGATTTCTAAGTGTAGAGACTAACAGAACTGCATACCTAGCTAATGCATTTTAAATTAGGGACCAAACCAGAAGTGAAGTGCAGTAAATTGCTGCATAATAAAGTGACTGAAAATGTGTCTTTTGATGTGGTTTTAATCTTGGCAAGTACCTTTACGATTAAATAATCACCTTGTTGAATGCTGAAAATAACATTTTCAAATCTCAAGTCTTAGCTTTTAGTTTAGTTTAGTATTTTCATAATTAAAACACTTTAAATGCATGATTTATTTTAAGGAGGTTTTGTTCCATTTATTTCTTTTTTATGGAGTCTCTAATCAGCTTCTGGCTGTTTCATTCCTTCATCTAAAGGATCATTCTGGTGTTTTTGTGTCAAAATCACTGATGAAATATTTCACCTGCTGTCCCTTCTCTGCAGCTTGTCTCTGAACGGCCCCATGGCTGCATACGTCAACCCTCACGGTTACGTCCATGAAACATTGACCGTCTACAAAACCAACAACCTCAACCTGGTGGGCCGGCCATCCACGCTGCACAGCTGGTTTCCAGGGTAACTTTGCAACACTCATGGCATTAAGCTCACACTCCTCCCTCGGACTCTCTTATAATGTAAATGTAAACACCTAACGCACAGTGAATGGACTTAATCAGACCTCTCACTGTGCCTTTCAGTGCTTTTAAAATGCATTTTCATAAATGTGAGACAAACCTCTGACCCATTGCACTGGGGGTCTCAAATAAGCTTTAATTCCATATTTCCCTAACTGTGTGGTGACATAAAGTGAATAGTCTACATTGTCTTAAATCAGAAGCCTTTGGCCTTTCAGTGTTGCATCAGTATCAAAAGTGTAATTTCTTATCAATAGGACATCACTTTTTAGTGACCTGTGTTCATTGTATGATGCCAGTATTGTGTAGAGAGCAGCAGGGGAAAGAGATATCCTCCAGGCTCTCTTTTTCTCATCATAAAACACACACCAATACACAGACCTGAGAAGATACTCTGAACTTGTGTCAATAAGTATTTAACGTTGTGTAGATCAAGTGCTGCAGAAATGTCTGCTACATTTAGTTGTTTGGTTTGTAAGAGAGTTTTTGAAATCATGGTACACTTTGCCATAGGTTTCTTATTGCATTTAGAAAAAAACATTAGAAGACAACATTAAGTATTTGCAATGAATAAAGTATATAGATATAGATAATAAAAGGTATTTATTAGTGTCTAAATGATTGTTTCTGAATGACACATACTAAGTAAGTGCAAGTATGAATTTTGCATAATGGGTTGCATTTAATTAATGAAAAAAGTCCTTTTTAAAGGGATATTTCACAGAAAATATGTTTTAACAATCATTACTCAGGGACCAATTTAAATAAAAAAAGAAGAAAAATGATTGCATGACCATTTAACCTGTGGAATCATACAACAAAAAACCGATGTAAATCCCATTGCAAAGACAAAATGGAAACACACCTCTGACTGCACTGCCAAACATTAGCATTCCATTTGCACATCTTATAAATTGGACACTTTTCGTGCAACATTAGCCCCTTTCTTTGTAACTGTGTTTCCCAAACTCTCAACGCTGTTTCAGAATTTTCGAAGGACATCTTGATGCTTGAGGATTAGCCGTGACTGCTTAAACGAGCCACAATATTAACCCTTTTAAAGACTAAAACATTACAATTCAAGCCCCCCTAAATTAAAAATTTTTTTTCCCACTGCTACACTGTTTGAGTTTCACTGTGCGGACTGATGCATGAGTAGTTTTACTCTAAAAGGCCGGTTTAACATAAAGTTTGTAAGCCATTTGCGTCTAAAATGCCACTTGTACAGGTGTTACGAGCAAACTTAAACCTCCGGAGCACACACTGAAGACTTACTTTCCAGGGAATTAGACGACATCTTGTGTCAAGTAGTTCAGTTTTATGAACAATATTTTCAAATGTTCATAGATTCTGTACTTTTTAATAAGGTATAAGAAATATAATAATGTTATATATCTTGTCTTTAATAAATAGTGTGCTCTTCTTTGCTCTCAGCTACGCCTGGACCATTGCTCAGTGTCGCACCTGTGGGTCTCACATGGGTTGGAGGTTCACCGCCACCAAGAAGCACTTGTCTCCGCCTCGCTTCTGGGGTCTGACCCGGTCGGCCTTGCTCCCCCGCATCCCCCTTGGCGAGGTGGAGGAGGGGAGAGAGGGCTCTCGCCTCTTCTGCCTGTGATGACGCACCATCATGTATCGTCAATAAACAACAACAAAAACCCTACAGACCCCCAAATCCTAAATCTCCATGCACTCTCTCACTACAATTACTGTCACTAATCAACACAGCACCTGTCACCCATGGCAGTAAATCCATCATATTAGTGGAAAGGTCAGTTAGCCTTTAAATGGCACTCAATTTAGACCAGGAGGGAACTATTGTCCTTAGAAGCTATTGAGAAGTGGAGGCAGCAGTTAGACAACTAAGTGCATTGAGAGAAAACGAGGGGAAAAAACAGAGCAACAACAGATTGGTCCATAACACATTTTAGAAACCTAGCTTGCAGCTGGCTGATCTGCACCGCTGTCCATCTGATTCCATGGTAGCTGCAGACATACACAACAACAAAAGCTATGCTTAATGCATCATTTCCCTTCCACTAATTTCCTCTGTATGATGGAGAGGTTTTCTGCATGCAGTTGAGATAGAGATATCTGGCTGATATGTTTCTGATTTGAGCTGCTGTGGTGGAGGAGATGAAAGGAGACTTGTTTCTGTAAGGGTATATTTTGAATCTAGGAATCATATAGGATGTATTTTTATATGCCAGAAGATTGGAAAGTTATATTATCACAACAAACGAGATGACAATGTGTGAAGTCCCTGAGATAATCAGCTCCGGTTTTGTATTAACTGAGGTCCCATTGTCCTGTCAGATGATGTGCTCTGGAAACAAACAAGAAAACATTAGAGAAAACCTGGAGTCTAATGAAGGACTGTTTTTATAAAAAGGTTAAAGCTAGTTAACACAGAGAGTGAGAGGAGCATTTTTATTTAGTTTGTTCATGTTGTATGGCTGCATGGCATGTTAAAATGTTGTGCCTACGCCCCAGAGTCTTTTGATAAGTTTAATGATTCAATGAGCCACAGAGGAATACAATATTGTAACTGATGAAAGGTGTTTTTTGTTGTGTGGTGTCGCTGTTTTCAGGATTTTACATCTTGCGATTTTTATTGCAAGGCGCTGGCTCATGTTTGTATAAATGTATCTGTAAATGAGAGGCCGTTAGCATAGCATTTGTTGTGTTGTATAACTGTTGTTCTACTGTTTGTAGAATTGGATTCTTAAGTCGCACATATCTACATGTCTTAGAAAACAGAGGGAAAAAAAACCTTGATCGCAATAAAAAAAAATCTAAAATTGAAGATTTTGGTGTATCTAATTAACTGTTTTTGGATGTTTTCTCAAAGGAATACATTTTGTCAACGGGAGTCATAACTAAAAGGCGGTAGCTGTCAATAAAAAAAAGATATGATGTAAACCTTATTGCCTAAGCAAGCAGTATGTCATACGGGTGTACATTCCTGAGTTTTGTTGACACTCAGCGAGGGAAATATCGACTCTAATGATAAAGGATAATTACTCAGTGGTTTCATGCAGGGACTTTTTCGGATTAATATTTTAAATAATCTTATTTTTGTTGTTATCTTTCCTTAAAAACATATTTCACTTTGCACTCCTATAACACTGGGAATCAAAACGGATCAGTACCGTAGGAGATATTCATTATTTTTAGTCCGGACATTCTTCTTGCTTCTACTTGCTGCCTACATTACCCATAGTGCAACTCAGCCTCTCGCAATTTAGTCAGTTTCAGTTGTGTTAGCCATGGTGACTTACCTGAGGCAATTTATTAGATTTTGTGCAGCTCTATCAGCAGCCAGAAAAGGCTTCATCTAACTTTTATTTTCAAAAATGCCGTTGAGAAGACCTGGAAATTGAGTTTAATGGACCTCTTTAATTTTTGTATATCGATGTGTTTCATGAAGAAAGATAACAGGTATAATCTAAAAAGTTAATGTCTCCTTTTGGTTATGTTCTCTGTAATACTGCTTATTCAATGTTCACCAGGCTGTCAGACTTTCATTCACCTCAAACAATGAAATGTACGCTTCACAGAAGAATTGAATTACCCGTTTCCAAAGAAAGCTGTTTCTCCTTTTTCCATGACAATCGGTGTATAAAAGAGTAAAATAAATATGCAGTTCTCCTCCTGTGTATGTTTACTGTGTCATATGTTCCAGATGCATCAATTTCAAAGAATTCAGATAACGTTTGTGTGAGAAGAGACCTTGTTGAGGTGATGAATAGAGCTTGACAACATGGGAATAATAGTCCTCTGAGAATTTGTAAATCTTCACATCTACTGGCAAATTGAGATATGCTTTTTTTGTGTGCTTTCTCCAAATAATGAGTTTGCGGTGTATTCATCATTTTGTGCAGATAACGTGGGCAGCAGATCATTGTTTGCCGGCAGTGATAGTCTAATGAGTCTCCGAGTGGGAACATCTGCACATGTGAGTGTCCTTTAGAGAAGAGCATAATGACATGAATATTGTTTAGGACATGTAACCAGGGGCGCCGTAAGGGGGTGAAAAGTTAGGACGATTCTAAGGACCCGTGACTGACAGGGGCCCAAACAATTTTAGAACATTAAGAAAAAAATGTTTAAGTAACCAACGTGATATCTTTTCATGGGGCCCAAAATCCCTGGCGGCGCCCCTGCATGCAACATGTGACTTCTCAATATTTATTATCTAAAATGCTAAATACTTTTTTTCCGTGGCATTTCAAGTTATGTTTTGGAATTTAATAGCGCTTCTTTTTTATTCAAAGACAGACTAGACTGTGGCAGTAGAAGACAACCTTCGGAACATCAGTCATAATTCCCCAACATTGGCATTTGAGTTACACACGTTTTATTTGAAAGACTTCTGCCTAAACAGAAGGCAGGCTACTGACCCCTGTAATTAAGTGTTGTTGGGGGAGTACTATATAGTAAGGTTTAAGCAACATTTTAACAAAACAATCGGGACTTTCATCCATTCTTTGATTCATGCATTCACTGTCACTGAGAGAAAAACGATTGATTACAAAATGGTCATTTTATGGATGAACTTTAACTACATATCACCTGTTTGGTTGATGTCAATTTGGTTGGTAAACATAACATGTTTCCCATAACCATTTCAAACAACAAATCAACTGAAGTAACGCAGCTCTAAGTGGATATTAATTATATTTGACTTAAAATGTTGGACTTACAAGAGCTCAACACTTCCTCATCTACTGTACAATGTTTCTGCAACAGGAGATAGTATAATGATGTGGCAGAGAAACCATATATAGGGTGATGTAGTTTGTTTCTCTCCAGCAGCAGGATATTGGTTTAAGCCCTCATGTTGGCAAACATCTGCCTCATGTTGTCCTGGAGCAACTCGGTGTCTTCACCCGTTTACCAGTTTTTACACCTTCAGGGCTAAAACAACCAAATGCTCTGACTTTGCCTTTGGAGCGAGATTACCAGGAGGATTGCTCACAAGCAGAAAGGTAAAAGCACTGTGACAAAAAATCCTGGACTACACAACATATGGGTACCCAATATTTGGGTATTTGGTTTGTCACAGCAAATGGTTTTTAAAAAAAAATTAAAAATGTCTCCATGTAAGGTAAATACAAAGCAAACATATTTCTGAGGATAATTCTGAGCTGATAAAAAGTGAACACAACAAAACTAACAGAAGCAAATGTGCTCAATATAACACGAGACATTCATTAGCTGCAACTCATCTTAACATGTATTAATTTCAACGCTCCTCATTACATTTTGTTTTACCACAATTTGTTGTAAGGCAGTCTTTACTTACAGTCAGAAAAGAGAGCCTTCATCTAACTTGCTTAAAACAATCTAAAGTGGTCTTTTTAGGTTTAATTGTACATATGTCAGATAATGCTATGCTCTTATATACAATACAGTTTATCTTGTTTATACTATATCTTTGCCAAGAACACATTTGTTCACAGCCTGTGTTCATCAATTTAGTCGGCACTCTGATGCTGGTGTTATTTTTTGGCAGTAGGATTTTAGATTGTTTTTAATAATTGTATTTATTTTGTTACTTTTACAACACATGAGCACCACAAAGCACCTTGCCAAACTTGGGGCAAACATATTATGGTTGTCATGTTGTTAGCCAGCCAGACAACTACCAACAGCAACCACCAGGGAAACTATTAACTTTAAGACACATAAACAACTTACGAGCTCTACAAACATTACTAATAAGACGTCTCTTATAAAAACAGAAATGTATGTGTACAGTCCAGTTATCTACCAATTTGAATATTTGTCTGGGTTATAAATTAAACTTAAACCAAATGGAGAAGAAAATAATTCCCATGCATTAGTGAGGCTGCTGGTGTGGTCATCACATGGATAATAATAACCATAAAGATGCTGCAATATTCTTTCAGGAAACAAATCCTAAGTGACCCTAACGCAGGTGACACATAAGAATGAAATGAATGACCTCAGTCTGATATACTTATGGAGCATTTCTGCCTTGTTGGACACATTAATTGCAAAAATAAAATAAAAGGCTTCCTGGGTGTGGTTGAATATAAATGGGCCATTCTCTGTAAATCTGCTGTTGATGCATATGACATTTTTCAGGCTGTGGCAGGTATGCTCCTTCAATGGAAATATCTTCTTTTGTGCAGCATATTATGCACTACCATGTTTGACATACAACAGGTTTATATCTGGCTAATCTCTGTTTATTACTATCACCTGTTATATAAATGGATTCACCATGTATCCATGTATGCATATACATAATGGATACATGTAAATCAGAAACCGAATCAGATTCAGAATACCTTTATTCGTCCCACAGAGGGGAAATGTAATAGTTACAGCAAAGAGCCCAAAATAGCTTAATATCTCTTTAAATGGGTAAAATAATCTTATGACTCAATGCAAACCATGTTTTTACTTAATGAATTATATGATTAATAGTTTGTTCCTTTTTGTCATTAGGCACTGAAGTTTAATTATTAACAAGTTAAAAGACAGCAGTTGCAAGAAAATGACTTTTTTCCACACTTGCTTTCTGTAGCCTGAACAATATTTTAGGCTCGCTGTGATTTAAAAACCGTTTTTCACAACAAGCACATTTATTTATGTGAAAAAGGTATTTCAACATTTTAAAATACTGCAACAGTTATTTTGGATTATGGATTCCATTTCATCACTAAGCAATGTGTATTTCTTACAAAAACACAGTTGTTTTAAGTCTTTGTAATCAAGTATTTTTTCAAATGAAAGAGAATAAGATTAGGTAATTCTTATCTTTAAGGTATTGGACTACAACCAAAACAACTGTGATACAAGGTATTGCATTGAAATGGCATTTTGCATAACAAAAGAATCCACAACATACAATTTTTTGCAATACACGGATTTCCTTTATCCTTACAGCATGACATCTAATCATTGAATCTGTCTAAAAGATAAATGTTCATGAAGCTTAAATACAGCTTACAATAAATGTGAGGTAAAAACACAGTCATAAAATTATGATGGCATAATGTTATTTACATACTGTCCATACTCCATGCTGCAGCAACCTCAGACTACAGCCTGTGTTAGGTTTGATGCACCCTCCAACATAATACAACACCCTTCCACACACCCACACACTGCTGACACTATACAGTCTGATTCTTACTTACACTATTCTTCAGAAGTGTTTTTTGTTAACATGTTAAATAAACATATATTTGGCATTTAACTCTGTGTGGCCTCCCTATTTGTTCCAGCCTTAAGGCAGGTTGTAACACAGGGATGTCGACATATAAGTGCTTTTTTTTTTTTATCTCTGTCGCTCCTGTTCTGAAGAAACAGTTGTTTCAATGCAGGGAAAGCTCACCGGCTGCTCCACTTTTTCTATATCCAGATTGTTGCGCATTGCCTTCATTTTAACTCGGAGACATTTTTGAAGCTCATATATAGTGTGCTGACCAGCGTCACCTCTTCGTGGATTGAATCCCTGCCGTCAGATTGCCGATGGCACAGGAGTCTCATCAGCCTCTTCGGGAGGTGGCCGCTGAACATAAGGTAGATGCAGGGATTAGCGCAGCTGTTCAGACTGGCGAGCAACATCAGGATTGTGAAAGTCGCAGCTGGAGAGACAGAACAAGTTAAAATCATCATGTGCTTGCAAAGAAATTGTGTTTTCCACCTAATGAATATCTTGTGCGTAAATGCGCATTTCTCTCATATCTTTATGCCATTACTGATAACGTTTTGAAACGGAAACTCAAAATGAAACTCAGTTAAAATCATAAAAAATAACCAGATCAAACTGAGCATCTGTCAGAAATATCATAATGACTTACTTTCTTTTGGTGCATGCGCGTCCCAGGCGGACCAGAGCTGGACTGTGAAGAAAGGAGCCCAGCAGACAATATAAGCCAGCACGATGGCCACCGTCATTTTCAGTGTCTTCACCCTTGCCTTGGACATGCCGGCCACACCGCTGGCTCTGGAGGGCAGAGGCAGCCCCACGTTGCGCTGCTGCTGAGTCTTTTGGTGCAGGTTGATCTGGATGACTCGGCAGATGCGCACTTGACAAAAAACAAGTGTAATAACAGGCAAAATAAAAATGACCAGCGTGGTCCAGGTTATGTAAGTCTGTAGCCCCCACGGCTGGATAAAATCGGCCCAGCAGTCAAACACACCAGGTGCAACCTCGACCTGTGCGAAAATAAAGATCTGTGGCAGGCTGCCAAGCAGAGAAACCCCCCACGCCAAGCACACAGGGATGTTAAGTCTCGTGCTTGTCCGTTGGAACTTCACCATCGGGTTGCAGACAGCTTGGTATCTGTCAACAGTCATCACAACGATCATGTAAGTAGATGAAAACATTCCGAGAACTTGAAGGTACTTCACCAGGCGGCACACCAGGTCTGGTCCGACGAACCTGTCTGTTATGTCCCATATGAGCTGCGGGCACACCTGGAAGAAAGCGACCACCAGATCCGCCAGGCACAGGTGGAAGACAAAGGCGCGCATCCGGGACATCTGTTTGCGCTGTCGCCGGAGGACCAGCAACAGGGAGGTGTTGAGGATGGAGGCGCTGATGAAGATGACACTGAGCAGCGCGATCTCCAACCGAGCCAGACTCTCATCCCTCGCCACGTCCCCCGCATCCACAGAGTTACTGTCATTCAGAGAACACATGTTGCCTGGGCTGAGAAACAGGCTGCTGTGGGATAATACAAAAATAAACACTTAGGCTATTAAAACTTTTACTTGTTTCAAAACATAAACAGTGTTAGTGGAACAACGATGCACGCTTTTCAGTCTGAATTAAAAGTTTCTTCTTCTATTTTTAGAAGCTATTAAATCACAGTTATTTGTCAGAAAAGCATTTCATAACAAGTATTTCTACTTACCTTTATGAATATGTGTTTTTAAAATAGTGCCGGAGGGGATACTGACGTGTTCGAGCTCGGGTTGGGAATAATCTCCAGGGAGGAGGGTGGTCTTGTATATCTGTGCCCTGTTTTATGTGAGGATTAAACTGGGTGGAGCTTCGATTCATTCAGTACTTTGAATACCAAGCAAATAAGTCTTAATACTTCTCACAGGTGAAAAGACTGTTGTCACCATAATGTAATTCGTATGCATGTAATGTGATTTAAAGCCCCTGACCAATTTATTATTGAAGTAATCATTTATCAAGTGCATTTCATGCCTCATTATAGCCAGGGCTAGAGTTAAGAATACTTATTTTTAATAGTTTGAACGTTTTTAATTGTCTTATTATGAACATAATTATACCTCTTGAAAACATGATAGTAAAGTTTTACTTAAAAAACAGTATACCACTTTGTTTTGAACATGAACCGCATTCTCAGAGACTGATACGTCATCACGCCTTTCGACCAATCACCTCACAGTACAGTTTGACTTCCCAGTACTTTCAACCGGAAGAGGGAATATAAACAAAGTAGTTGACATTTAGAAGAATTGTCGAAGAGACAGTTCTCCAGTTGTATTGTCGCTGAAGTACTCGCTCCTTTTTTTGAACGATGTAATGTAATTCGATAGAAAGAGTGATACAACTACCATTATTTCTAAGGTCTCCGTGTGTCGATAGCAGGCAACATTCATGGATATCCTCCCAGCTGCTAGCTAGCGTTAGCTACACGGCTAATTTCACTACTTGAAGTACTAAGCGTTAACCAGCTGCACCAATGCCTCAGGAGGGTGAACCGTCTATTCCTCTGGTCCGCTCCCTCAACAGTTTAATAGCCATTAATGTGGTGTTTCGTAACTTCAGTCCCCGTGTCGTGCGACCACTATGGATAGATTACCGCGGGGAACCTCAGGCATACGTGGATATACAGCCAGGAACGGGACGGGAAATAGCCACCTTCATCGGTAAGGAATTCAATAATACAAGTTATCAAATGTACCGTTATTAAGATCCTTTACTTCCATACAATTTAGAGGTAAATCATGTACTTTTACTCCACTACAGTTATTGTATAACTTTACTTACTTTGCAGATTTGGATTAATAATGTTGAAGTATTATCAACACTTGACTTAACGTACAATTCACAAGCTACCCTTCAGTATACAAAGTCATTCAAACTAGCTGCAGGTTTACCAGCTTTGATAAAACTTTAATGATCAATAATTATAATCAAAACGTATAAGGAAATAGGTCGATCTGCCTATTGACCCGTTACTTTTAGTACTTTCAGTATTTATTTGATGCCAATACTTTTGTACTTTTACTTGAGTAACCTTTGGATTGCAGGACTTTTACTTGTAACAGAGTATTCCTACACTCTGGTACTTCTACTTTTACTCAAGTACAAGATCTGAGTACTTTTACCACCTTTGTAAAAGTAGTAATACAACAGCTTAGAAATACTTAGAAATAACAAATAAAAAGGCAAAAGTATTATTATTATTATTATTATTATTATTAAATGTGCCGTACAATTTAAAAGTAAGAATACTCTATCGGCATAATTGAAAGTAATATCTTATATTGTTCATCACTTTATTGTTGCAGCTAGTAAACTACTAGGATATATTTTTGTTTTATATTGGCTAAGGCATCTTTTTTAATATTAAAGGTTATCAAATGTAGATCAAGTTATGTTATTCAGATCAATTAAATTGAACTTAATTGGCATAACCATTATGGCATACATACACTATTGCCAAAGCTTTGTACATTTATATGTGGCATGTGCTGTTATGTTCATAAATATTTTGAACAGAAGCAAGAATATCATGCTTTCTTTACAAGGAAAACAATATACATTTCAACATGAAATTGAAAAAAAACCCACAGAACAATAGAAAAAGTGGTACCACTTTACAATAAGACTGCCCTTATAAAGGGTTTACGAATAGTTTGAAATTCATTTATTAATTAGGTTGTGAGAAATTTATAAGTCATTAATAAGCTTTTATAAGACATGAGATAAACAGGGCACCTGTGACCGGTTGCTTGCCAAATAGAGAGCCCACATTTATCTGTACTGCTAAGTCTTATATTGGCCACTTAGCTTCCTTTGTCTTCTTCATCAGCCAACATCCTTGGTATCTGTTGCTCTCTGAGTTGATTCTCGCTAAGTAGCCAATATAAGGTTTAGTCATCTTGCCAAATAGTGAGCCTGTGTTGACATGTTAGAACCGGTTTATAAATGGTTCTCATTGATTAATAAAGTGTTTACAACCTAAATAATAACCTAATTATAAACCCTTTATGAATCCTTTATAAGGGTAGTCTTATTGTAAAGTGGTACCGAAAAAGTTAAGGTGAGTTTTTAATTATTGTGTAGGATAATGCTGATAATTCATATAATACATTAATAAGAAAATAATGATACAAATAAAAAGTTGCGAGATCTTAGTCAGTCTGATCTCTCATGTTGTGGCAAGCAGAGACAAACTGTCCTGCGAGAGTGCAGCACTGGAACCTGCGATCTAAGTTTTTCATACATTACATAATTATACCGTAGTTTTGTATATGTTATGACAATAAACCTTGAATCTTGAATTTGTAGATCCTTTACTTCGGTAAAAGTAGTAAGACCACAGCTTAAAAATACTCCATTAAAATTAAAAGTGCAAAAGTATTATTATTATTAAATATACTATAAATGTTAAAAGTAAAAACGGGAATTTTACCAAGGGATCAATAAAGTGAATCTGACCTAAAATAATAACTGATATACTATTTGTTGATTTATATATTCTTTCAATAAATAGAAATCTTCAAAGTAATAAAGTAATCAAAAAAAAAGTACAATAGTGTTGTAAATTGTGATTAAGTACAGTGCTTGCGTACATTTACGTAGGTACTTCCCAGTGCCCACCACTGCAAGCTTTTACAACATTACAGAGTAAACACATTATATCTGAAAGGTACACAATATGTGCCCAATCTCTTGTCTGCTTTGTAATACACACTCATTAAAAAAAGTTTTACGAATGGTTTCCCCAGGTCACCCATGGATGTTCAGAGATGCAGATACTGATGAGCCCCTGAGGGTGAACTGCAAGGAACTGTTTCTTCCCCAGCCAGCAGAGGGTAGAAATGCTAATATCACTTTACCAGGTAAGGTTAGCCACAGTCCGAACATATTAGACTTTATCATAATATGTAATGAATTTCTACTCACAGATATAAAACCAAGAGGCATTCATGATGCACTGTAGAAAAAAACATTCTCCTGTGAATAACATCTAAGCATTTGTGTATTTTGAAAGACTGTCAAACTGCTGTTGATTGCTTTATTAAATGGCCAAAAAGCATTAATAGTTTTACACTTGCCTTTCATGATGTTGGATCATGCAGGTAGGTTCTTCTTTATTTGGCAGGATTTGCTTGTTTGATTATTTATTTATTTATTTAGATCCACATTAGCTAATGTATTGTAACGATTGCAACATAATCTACTCTTCCTTTCTTTTTCCCCCCACAATCCCGAATATAAAAACAAATGTATACGTTACATATTTTATATACATTTGTTTTTATATTCGGGATGGTGGGAAACGGTATTTCGATCCCTCTGATCTGTACACACAAACTGGAAGATTGGCAATAAAGTTGACTTTTTGGGCATGGCTTTAAGATCTATTTTACTGGTACTTATACCACACTTCAAAACACACCTAGGCAAGTAGCTTTGGTCTTGTTGTGGTCAAACCATCACAAAATGACCTAAAAAATGAAATGTAATTTACCGATACAAATGGGAGTTCAGTTTATTGAATGGCCACTTTAGGCTGGCCTCAATTTGTTTGTTTTTTGCACTTGAAGATTGAAAGACAATTTTCAACAACTGTCAAAAACGTGTTTGCTTTACACAGTACACAGCCTCAAGGATCGTGCTCTTCAGGTTATACGTCGTCTGGTACGAGCAGAAGACTACAGGAGGTTGGAGATAGCACGCTGTCTCCACGAGGAGCTGGAAGATCAGCCCAGTATTTTGAAAGATCTCCATCGCATGAACCAGAGGGTTGAGCAGCATCTGCTGGAGAGAATCCAATGCCAGGAGGAATAAGGCCTGAAACTGGATGGAAAATGGTCATGGATGGACAGCAATATTTTCTCCCACACTATTAAAACCAGTGAGTGAGCAGCAGTTTCAAAGACGTCCTTAAAGGTCTTACATTTTTCTGTAAAGGAGTTTGATCTGCTGTCTTTTGAATTCACTCATTTGCTTTGGAAAATGTCTTCCTCTGCAAAATAAAACCCTGTAGCATTGACCTTTTAGGAAGAAGAGCTTTCATATTGTGATGGCAGCATATTCAATTACATAGTATTTTGTTTGTCCTCTAAAACTGTGTTAAAGGATTTCCATGTTCATTTCTAGAACGGGACATTGTAGCCATTGATTCCTATCTGTCAATGTTAACATCAAATCAAATCCTATTTGGTCATAGGAACAACATCAACATGTTTTTGTCTTGCATATCGTGGTATAACCAATATCCGGTCCTAAGGACATTCAATTAAAGTGTTTATAGTTACATTTGATAGGAATGTCATGACATGTGCTGTCAATATTTTCACTGGGGGTGCCTGAGATAAGGTGGTCTTGAACATTCCAGTTTAATGCATTTCTCCTCTAAAATAAATGTTTCCTTGTTATCCTAGCTGTCAAATTGAACAGCCAAGGCTGAGCTTATCAGCAATCATCAGAAAGCTTTGGCTTTGGCACTTTACATTTGGAGAAAGATGGAGTGATTTAAAGGTGTACTAGTTCACACATGGGCACGTTATCTTCAAAAATTCTGTCTTGCAGCTTAAATAATATTTGGAAACCAAAATAATCAACAAGACTAGGTTGTGAAACACTGAATGAGGACTGTGCTTCTTTCCTTTTGCCTACTTTGTAATTCTGTTGTTCTGTCAACATGTTCTAACTGTATACATTGTTACAGAAAAAAAATAAAAGATTTATTTCTAACTATTCCATTACATGAACTATTCAATTATAAACAAAGGGTCACAAATAAATAATCTTAAAATGAAAACATAATTTCTCAGCGCAGAGGGGTTATTTCTGAGAAGTTACAGTATTATGATGGTGGAAATGGATCAAAACATTACAGCTTTATGCGACAACAAACAAGTCCAATAATAATAATAATAATAATACATTTAATTTACAAGTGCTTTTTCAGGTGCTCAAAGACGCTTTACAGTGCATAAAACGAGATATAATAGCAACACATATAATAGAATAAAAAATATATTAAAACAGCAACATAACATAATTCACAAATTAAAAGCCAGTCTGAAGAGGTGTGTTTTGAAGGTGGGGGGGTCGGTGCAGTCTCTGATGTGTTGTGGAAGGGAGTTCCAAAGGGTGGGGGCAGCGATGGAGAAGGCTCTGTCCCCCCAGGTTCGGAGCTTGGTTTGTGTGGGGATAGCAAGGAGGTTCGCTTCTGATGAACGAAGGGTGCGGAAAGGGGTGTGTTGGTGGATCAGGTCGGTGAGGTAGGGAGGGAGCCTGGTTATTGAGAACTTGGTGTGTTAACAGAAGGATTTTGAAGTGTATTCGTTGAAGGACAGGGAGCCAGTGCAGGTTTTGACGGACGGGGATGATGTGGTCTCTGGAGCGGGTGTGGGTGAGGAGGCGGGCAGCGCAGTTTTGGATATATTGCAGTTTATTTAGAATTTTGGATGCTGAACCAAACAGGATGCTGTTGCAGTAGTCCAGTATATTTCTGATCAATGCACATTATCATTATATCAGTACCTCCAGGAATAAAGCTTCAAATGAGAACTGCAAGTGTTCAGAAATATACAGACCGTCCCTGTGGGGNGTGCCCAAACACATTGTGCATGATAGGCTAAGGGGTGGGATATCTCTAAGAGGTTGACCAGTCACAACAGAGCCGGTAAGCTAACCAACCAGAGCAGACAGGGCTCTGGTTTCAGACAGAGGGTGAAAAGAGGTGCAGCAGCACAGACAGTTTGAGAAAAATAAAGAGCTTTTTGAACATTAAAGCAACTAAATATCTCACAGTAGAAGCTTCAAATACAAATCTGAACCTGAAATGTGCATGATAGGGCCCCTTTAAATATTATCAGTTGGTGTAACCAGAGCTGTCATGTCCCATTTCCATTTCCTTGTGATGGAGAATGAAGTTATTGTAAAGTATGTAATGGCAAAAGAATCTGCATGTTACTGCGGCACATGTGTACTGCATTTTCTCTGAGTGTTTTTGTGTCTGACCTGCTGGTAGTTATTCCACCAGCGCTGGGCCTGCTTGCAGGTCTGAGTCGGGGGTTTGCAGGAGGGGTGCATGTTGAGCCTGGTGAGGGGTGCTATCTGCACGGCAGAGAGGGGATCTGGAAGGATTCGTTCTGGAAGGATCTGTACTTTGGCTTGTCTGATCCTGATGTAATATACAAGGGAGACAAAAACACAAGTTAGGGAAAGAAAGACAAGCAGGGAGAGAAATGTGAAAGAGAGCAACAGAAGGCGAGTGAAACAGAGCGGATGAATAGCAGATTAAACAAATGGTGTGATGGCAAAATGCTATCAGGTGTATGACAGGATGTTTGTAACGGGGAGATGATCATAAAAAGGTGCCGTCTGTACAATTTCTCTGTCAGCCATAAGAAATACTTCACCAAACACAGACTGTGGAGCTCAGACAAACAAACGTTCACTAAGCAACGTCACAAGAGAAATAAAATAAAAATCTTCAGGTGTAACCAAGTGCAAGAATAAACACATAAAACATCATTCACTTCAATCATGCACAAACACAATGTTCATTTTCTTTCTTATGTATGAACAACAGCAAATAAATCCACAACACTGCCACAATATGATGGCAGTAGAAAGGTATTTTTAAATGTTTGTTTTTTGCTTTTTATTCAGGGATCCAACATCCAAAGGTTGCACATTCAGAAATGTTTGAGAGGCATTACAGAGAGGTAGAGAAGGCTATGTACAGAATACAGAGCGCAGAACAGCAGATTCCCTGTAAGTGTGCAATTACTTCAATTCTATGGTTGCTGGGGTCACAACACAAGGTCAACAGGATTATGGCAACCGATTTATGCGCATTACACAACAGCAACTAAAGATAGAGGGAAAGATGTCTGTATGGAGATCAAGTTTAATGGACTTTAAAGCTCAATGATTTCCTGAACGGTGGAGGATGTAAGTAACCATGATATATAGCACAACCAGTGGTTTAATAGGCAGCTTTTCTCCATAGATGCTTCCGTTGTTTACTGTACTCTCCAACAAGAGGACTCAACTTAAAACCCACACAGATGATTACAAATAAACTAAACCCTCTCGAGAGCATGAAGCAGAATAACTCAACCAACAGAATTAACCCTTCCTCAACAAGTCACAACAAATTATTATTGTACAAAAAACTGAATCTTTAAATGTAAAGAAGTAACTCCACAAACAAATAGTTTGAATGTTATTGTCTTTACTTTTTGAAGATGACTGTGAATAGTTAGTCTGCCCTCTAGCTGTGTGAACTATAAGAGCACCAACTGAGTCGCATTGAAAAAAGTCCTGACTTTGCTGAGTAATCACGTACAGTATGTAAGAAACTGAAACTTCAAAGTTAATCTTAATTGTTTTGATAGAACAAATGAATTGATTGAATATTTTCAATTTGAAGAAATGAATGTAGAGGCACACTCATATATACGTAGATGATCCACTGATTTGGAGTCCTAGTCTAAACTGCTGCTGGTTTTCTGTCTTATAATATGTTTCATAACAGATGATAACATTCAGCTTATATTCCTGTTTAAATCAGTCCATGGCTAGATGATGAATACCTGCAGGGCTCAGATTCCTGCAGACAGCCACAGGCTCACAACATGAAGACCACAACATAATGTTAACATTTTTATTTATATATTCAAGCTCTCATTAAAATGTGCACATGTATTTAGTCCTAAACTTTGCTGTAATGGTTTAAGACGCAATTAAACTTACCCGTCTGCTTGAGTTCTTATCTCATGGACCTTAAACCTCTGCCTTCCCACAGCTTTCACTTTCACAGTTTCAATGCCATACTCCTGCTCTTCTCGGTATGCATAGATTTCAGCTGTCGTCCCAAACTCTGCGTCCGGCTCACCTGCATCACTGCTGAAACAGATACCAAATAAACCTTTTACAATGACACTCCAAAAATATTTTTAAAAGGCTGAACCTCAATCTCATAGAAGTAAAACACTTAATGACTAGGGTATCCGAGTCATTAAGTGTTTTACTTCTATGAGATTGAGGTTCTTAGACAGTAAAGCTAAATAGTTCTCCTCATATGCAGTGGCGACTCGTCATTAGTTTATTTAGCAGAAAGTAATTAAAATAATAATTCAAAAAATATATCTTATCTTAAAATATATTTTAAGATCATGTTTAGTCACCGGATTCGTCTGTACATTGCTGTTTTAGTCTGCGTTCTTGTAATTAGTGTCTAAAGTGTGCCTATTGAGCGTGTAAACTCTCTCTGCTGTCAAAATGAATGGGTGCTGTAAAAACTACACTGCGCATGCTCAGAGTATTTTTCTATTTAATGTGTGCGGCAAAAAAAAAATCACCAGTGGGGCAAAGTGTTGGAACCCCCACCAAAACGTCATCTCATAATTCAGAGCTGATTGGATGTAAGTATGTGTGCCGCAAAAAGTGTAGTTGTGAAGAGGAGACGAGAGAGAGCAGCTTGTAGCAATTAAAATCAGTAAAACGGAAAGAAAATGAATGAAGTTGACCATCTACTTCAGCTTTGGTAAGTTCATTTTATGTCATATATGTTGTTGATCTTCTATGTTTTGCCTATAGGCTATTGCTCTGCTGGATCGATTGATATTGTGACCTCTGTGATGAGTGTCTGTGTTTTCCTTATATTTACAGTCTATGGTGTTTTAATGCTGAAGCATTACGGGTGTTGTTATTGTTAAGTATTGCTTTGTGATGGTGCCCTTTATTCCATGTATTAAGGTGCATTACAATATGACATCCCCAGGCTGTGTACGTAAATGTATGTGCTGACAGTGTTGCTCCGTGTTCATAATTCGCGGCTTCCGACAGTATGTCATTTGACACTCCCCCCCTCTCTCTGTCGAATATTGGGTAGATTTTTTTTACGTGTTTAAAAAAGCACCAGAAGCTTATATATACACATCTAAGTTGTTCGTGCCCCACCAATTTTGTAAAAACGCCACTGCTCATATGTAATAAACCCTTCATATGAAACGCCATACTAAGAAAGGCTCTCTATTTATCAGACCTTGGTTTCCAATAGCTACATAGTTATTTGTATTGCCACTAAACTAGGAAAGGATGATATTGATTTTTTTATTCAGATATGGCGATATTTTCAAACTAATTTTGACCAATTGCCGATATACGCAAATATTTTTTTTCCACCTAGTTGCAGAGAACTTCCAGTTTTAAGCTGAAATGGAGCCAACAATCGGTATCAAAGTGCCACATGTTCTTGTGATGGCTTACTGGCCGATGCAGACATTGCAAAACATTGACTGGGCAAAATAAGAAAGCTATTTAAAACTAAGGTTATATGAAAAACATGGTATATTGATTTAAATGTAACATCTGAGGAAATGTTCATTACTGGCCGGGATATTTCATTTTAAAGCCTTATCTGCCAATAGTGCAGTGTGTACTTCCATGGGCGTAATTTCCACTGGGGACAGGGGGGACATGTCCCCCCCACTTTTCAAAATCCCATTTGTGTCCCTTCCAGTTTTCAAATGTGTGTGTTTTTTTTTTGTTTTTTTTCGCAAGTGGTCATCGTCACGTGTGTGTGTGGCAGGAGCGCATTTTGTGTGAGAGAGAGAGAGACAGAGAGAGTTACGGGGGTTGTTGTTAGCATCTGGTGCTAGCTTGGAGCTAACGGAGATTAGAAGCTGTTTAAACAATAAGGAGAGGGAGAGTCCTCTCCTGTCGGACTGAGAGGCTGAGATAACATCAGCTCAGGGAGGTAAAGGACTCGCTGAGTGATTATATTGTAAACTTTAGTCTAAGTTATCTCAGTGGGTCTCAAACGATTTGGTCTAAACAAATATTTCCATCTATTTAATATAGTTGTTCAAAATAAGTACAAAAATAATTCCAATGTCAGTAAAAAAATTAAAAACACAGTTTGAAAGGGGAGTGATTAGTAAAATATGCATAAATAAAAAGAAAGAATGCAGACTCGGTAAGATAAAGATAGGAGAGAGGAGTATATCAATGATGTGTTATTGGTTGTGAGCATATTCTAATGGTTTTTGGAGTATTGAAATATATACAGTTCTGTTTCATATGAGTTTCTATTACTCAGGTTAAGTCTGTTCTTTTAATTTGTGATAATAGATACAGGTAGGGACAAAAATAACACTATGAGGGTAGGATTATTGCGCCCCGCAGGCCCCCGTACGTGTGGAGGCCAATTCTAAAAAAAGCAAATTTAACATCAAATTGTCCGTAGTTAGACGACACGTGTTTAGATTCGTCTAAATACCTAACCG